>NW_013954095.1:50726-54556 GCF_001266775.1 Austrofundulus limnaeus
TCATATTCTCTGTGATTTTTTTATACAATTATAAATCTTTAAGGCATGATAAAAGAAAAGAAGTGGTTCCACTTTTCCCTGTGAGTCATTATCATGATTTAAAAAAAGAGTTCCTGTCCTCTCGTCAGGCCTGTCCGAGGCCTGCTTCGAGGCAGTAAATCTTGTTTCTTCACTCGAGGTGACCCCTACATTTCAAAAACTAAATGTCACGGCAATATTTATTTAACAAAGACAGAAATACATGGTCCAAGAATGAAGGTACTCTGTGAGATGATCAGCTGAGTTTTATTGCAACAACAGGAAACACAGAGAACAACATCAGACTGTCCCCCTGCTCTCTGCCCGTTCTGAGACAGTTGACAGGCCTCATATATACAGTATATTGTTTAACAATCACTATTATGTCGTCTTAGCAAGATTTCATCCTAGGTCAATGGAAAACACAAARATAAACACAAGTGATATCTAAGAATGACTGTTGTTAGCAAATCTTGTTCTGACTTTAATCATTCTGTCTGCAGATGAACAGCATGTCATGAAAACCTAGGTCATTAAAGGATGTCATGAATTACTGGCTTAAACCTAAAGTATTAGTTCCATTACAAAAAACATCAAATAACCAGCTTCTGCTGCCGTCACCCTCATTTCCTCCTGCTTTATGCTGCAAGTGTCCCTGTGGCCGACAGTCTGCATGTACCCCCCTCAGGGGCTTATATTTTTTACGGTTTGAGAGAAAGATGAGACTAACGTCCGATAGCGTGGTTTTTTCACGATATTACAGTATTACTGCTCCCTTCAGCTGCAACATGCTTCAAATGGAACTATTATTTTCAGAAAAAAAGGTGTTGTGTGCTATTTATCATAACGCTGGTTCTACTTGACCTATCAACACAATTTAAAAACTACTGTATATTTTGAAGTCTCTACTTTTGACACAATAGAGTCTCAGTGAGTTTTCCCCCATACAAAAATGGAGGTTGAAATCACGTGACTRGATGACATCTCGCCAACTTCGAGAATAAAGTTGAACCTTCGGACCCGGAAATTGTTTTCTGAAAAACCGGAGTGAGAACAGAGGTTATGTTTCAGCTTAGTAAGATATCTCTGAGTCATCCCTCACATACACATGTCAATGTTAAACTAATTTATTTATTACTAAAATGTGGTATAAGCAGTGGTGGGCACCAGCCCGCTAAAGTGCAAATCTGCTAATTGCRGACCTAAATATTTCGTTTGCGCTTTAGCGGTCTTACTAATTTTTATAATTAGTTAGCAGGTTTGCACTTCCTAAAATTATAATGCAGTACCACTAATAACTAATTATCTACCAGTCATCATTATGTTGAACAGCAGAAKGTATGACTGTCAATGAATCACAACATCTGTGATCTATCCAACAGCACCCCTCCCAGATAAACACACTTATTGTGAATGTATACATCCTGTTGACTGTTGCTTTGGGTCACGGTTCTCATTTCCCACAATGCTTTGTGTCTGCTTACGTAGCAGGAAGGCAACAGCAAAAACAGTAAACGTTTGTAATCCATACTAAAATTTTGTGTGTATTGATTTATTTTACTTTACAATCGGAGCTCATTTTAAAAAAAAAAAATAAAGTTTAAACGCTGGAGCTCAATACTTGAAGTAATTGGTCGAAGCAATCGGCCAACGGGGTTAGACAGACATCTATTGGTCAACTGGAGCAACTACAWGGAAAACTTTAAAATCCAAGCTCTTATTTTGAAGGAAAGATAGTTTTATGTACTCTGTGCTTTCATTTCCAGTCACAAATCACATGCGTCATGTACCCAGAATGCATTGCTTCAGTTTTCCAATAAACAGTTTTAAAATTACTTTATTGATGCTTCTTTAATGAAAAATCTACAACAAACAAAAGAAAAAGACAAAGAAGCAGCCGAACTAGCAATCCTCAACAACTTTTTAATTTTTACACCAGGAGCTAAATGTCTGTTTCAGGAAATCACATCCCCAGCAATCAGTGGTTGTAGGATTAATCTGCAAAAAGGTTCATACACCACTAGTTGGCAGTGTTGTACATCTATTGTACATGAAATGTTGCCAGCTAATAAGTGTCAAATTTAACTTGCACTTTAAAATTAACTTCCACTAGTTTTTCTATGGCATAAGTGCTCTGAGGTTGCAGACCTAAATATTTAAATAAGCGCTTTAGAAACTGCGGAGCTAATTTTTGGATTAGCGCTGCTCACCACTGGGTATAAGTCAACTAAAGAACACAGATGGTAATATGAGTTACATCACATCAGGTTTTCCTGAAATCATGCAGCCCTAACCAGGGGTTTGGTCCTGATCGCCAGTTAAACGTGTCTGTACGTAAATGATGATGCTCTGYATCAGAGGTGCCCAAAGTGGGGCCCGTGGGCCAAAATTGGCCCACCAAGCCATTTGATTTGGCCCACBAGCAGTTGTCCTGGTTACTAGATTGTAATTATGTTAAATATAAAATWCAAGTAACTTCAAGAGACGTTTAGATTAAAGTCCATATCTAGATTTGCTCACCTTATAAGATCCCATATACTCGAAATTTAAATTATGAAAAGTCCCATGAGCCTTTGCTGCCTGAGCATAAGTTGAATTTTCTCCATGTCCATGGGCTGAAAAAAAAGAAAATGTGGGAAACACACTGGCTGCTAGCTCAATCATAAAAAATAAAACAACTTTACTTAAGAAGCATTTACATTTCTTATATTATTGCACTTGTCCCACGGCCCTCAGATTGATTGTAATTTTGGCCCTCTCAGGGAAAATGTTTGGGCATTTACCACACCCATATGTTGTTTATTAAATTATCACAAACTTTAACCTTCATGGGGAAGGTTGCTGTGTTGGGTTTGTTCTGATCTGAACACAAGCAACGGTTGTGTCTGCCTCTCAGCTCACAGGACAGACGTCCTGTTTTCCTTACTGTCATTTTTGTGTGGTGCTTTCTGTCCGCCTGCTGTCTGGAGCGTTGTGAGAGCGAGCAAGCAGTGGTGAGGCTGTGGTTTCACCGTGGTCCAGAAGGGTTTCTCATTGTCCCCRTCACACCCTTCTCCAGAATAGCAGACTTTCTCCTTCCACCCCACCCGAGACTCTCGTCATCCAACACCGCCGGAGCAAGCAGGGGGATGTGTGGGTCAACAAACACCAGATGGTGGGATTGTTTTAGCTGCATTTTACACTCTCCAAGTACATCTCTAATTCTGAAAATGTTGGACCTTCATGTAAAGTATAAACAAAACAAAAGGCACTAATTTGCAAATCTCAAAACCCATTCTGTTTATGAATAGTAGAACATAATGAACATTTCAAGGGTTTTGAACTACCGTATTTATTCAAGTATAATACGTATAATTTAACCCATAAAATCATCCATAAAGTTGGGGGGTAGTACTATACTCTGATAAATATTTTTACTTATGAATTTTAACTGAAATATCGGCTTCATTCACCAAATGCCTGAATCCGGAAATGAGACCACAAAAAAGCAGTTGAAGCAAACTTACATCTGACACTCCTCCGTGCTTCAAACTGAGATAATAACAGATCCAGGCAGGAGACATGATGTGAAAAAAAAGGGGGAAAAGTATTCCTGCACCTTAGAAATGATAACAAATTAATGGCATTAGTGTGTGACCGAGCCGCTCCTCAAACAACAACAAACACATGTTCGTCTGTAATGGCTGCCATCTACCGGTGTTCTGAAAAAGTTTGTATCCCTGAAAAAAATTTCCCCGCCAGATGGGGCGCTCGCGAGTAGGAAGTAATCTGCTTTTCCCCCACAAGATGGTCCAAATCTCATTGTGTTGGCG
>NW_013954095.1:55002-58329 GCF_001266775.1 Austrofundulus limnaeus
TGGAAACACTGCAGTTGTGAAACTGTGTTTTTCGACATTAACAGAATATCAACAGAATTTTGCGCACATTTGCAATGGAAACACAGCTAGTTAAGGCTTGAAAAATTCTTACAACAAATTTACATCTGGATTTGTGTTTGAAAGGTTCTTTAAGCAACGACTGGATTCAGCAACACCTGTGACGGTTGATCTTACACAAAGTATTTTTCTGAAAAGGTAAAGATTTATAAGGGAGTTTGGTATCCAGGAAGTGAACACGTCTTCCTCTCAGCTCCTCCAAAGCAAAGCTAACTGTATCTGTTTTCATCTGTTCTAGTTTAGATCTGTATAACCTGTGTCCTGTACCACAAAACACATCCAACTTATCCAGGGTTACTTGAAGAGGTCTGGTTTAACTAAGGTTAACAAGGAGGAACTGAGATTAGCTGATTAACCTAGGTTGTTGAGGCCTAATTATCACCTGCTGGCTCTCTGATCAGTTTAAACCACATTGATCATCACAGCCACATCTGAAAGGCTCATAATGCTCAGAGTACATGATGGGGTGGATCTCAGCAACACCAGATATTAGCTTGATGTCTCAGTCTGAAGGAGAGTCAACCATGAGCTCCCCCAGGCTTCTGTTTTAACAGGACCGTGGTTGGCTGAGAGGTATCAGACCCAGGAGAAAAGCCAAGAAAAACCCAAACTGATTCTGAAATTGTTACCTGGATAAGACACTAATGCTGCTTGGTGGTACCGGACTCAGGTCTCTCTGTGACCTGCCTGGAGGAAAGTCTTCATCATGATGTATTCATTGACTTGCTTTTGTAACGCTGTCATTGTGGCAGACCATCTGATGAGTTTATGCATCTACATGATGACATCATATATTAACAAAACGTTTTAAAGATTTCTACAAACATGAAGAAGTGATTTGTTCCAGTCTCATGTGGTCCCAGTTTAACCTCTCTGTGAAGAACTGACCCAACCAGGTCTTCACTAACATTTAACCCTTCACTAAACGTGTTTCCATCAAGGCTTTTTGGTGCACATTTAGAAGTGTCGCATTAAAAATGCGAAAAGTCGGACAGAAACAGCAAAATTTGAAAAGAATTCCTCAATTCGCTAAAAAGTTTTTACGCTCACTTGAGGTTGTTTTTGGATGATTCGCAAAGTAGTTAATGTGCAAAACGGGAGATGGAAACACGTTTGCTGAATAAATTCTGACGTAGCGCATATTTACCTCACGTGACGTTCAGCTGTTTCCGCTTTCCTGCCTCGTCCCGGATGTTATCATAAACGCGCGAAAACATGGCTGCGAACAACAACGTCTCCTGGCAGCATTAAACATAGCCTATACTCGCTGAATAGATAGAATAATTACAACTTGCCCAATAAGCAAGGCATTCACGAAAAAATCGCCACATTGTCCCGAGATGATTAGCCTCTGCTAGTTAGCAAGTTTCACTTCCTGTTTAGTACCGCAAAGCTTGTCGCCGACGTCTGATGTAATCACGCATTGCGTAGCCTCGTCTGACGTACTCAGGCATTGCGTAGCCTCATCTGACATAATCACGCGTTGCGTAGCCTCATCTGAGGTAATCACGCGTTGCGTAGCCTCGTCTGACGTAATCACGCGTTGCGTAGCCTCGTCTGACGTAATCACGCGTTGCGTAGCCTCATCTGACGTACTCACGCGTTGCGCAGCCTTGTCTGATGTAATCATGCGTTGTGTAGCCTTGTCTGATGTAATCACGCGTTGCGTAGCCTCGTCTGACCTAATCACGCGTTGCGTAGCCTCGTCTGACGCAACCACACGTTGCGTAGCCTCGTTTATTCGCATCAAACAGTCGAGAGGGAAACTAGATGGTAACAGTTTAGATTCGAACATTTATTTAATTAATTTTTTGCAGATTTTGAAAAGTTCGATAAAAATTCACTCTACAACAGGATGGAAACACGATTACTAACTCTTTCATATTTTATACGCTTCAGAAAGACTTTCCAACTCGTGTATGTTTTTAACTCTTTCCTTCTTTTTTCTTAATGCTATGCTATGCTAAGCTAACGAACAAATTGTTTTTACAGATCAAAGTACCGTTAGATTTTTATAAAAACTTCTCCTAAATGTCAAAGCTTTCCTTTGAATAGTAGCCGTTACATGAGAGCTAATGTGCTGGTGTTAAATTGAACTTTTCCATCTCATGGAGGAGCCTTAAACAAACATTTACACTTACTCAACGGTCTGAGAAAAGTTATAAATACTGGTGTGTAGTCCATGACAAATATACATTTGATATAGTTATGTAACTAAAAGTAACTTTTATTTGACTCATCATGTGTTTCTACAACTGTTCTGAACTAGTAATTAATAACAGAAGGAGCCCAAAGTCATATTTTGATGGACAGCAACAAAAACCAATCAGCCAATCAGATCCAAGCCATGTCCTGAAAAACAAAAAAGATTTACCTCTCTGACTTCACTATGTGGTCAAACTTTGGAAAGGTCTGTGTCCATAATCCTTTCTGTGAAAGGATATTTTTAAAGAAACAAAAAACTAAGTTGTTGGGTTTTGTTGGGGGGGGGGGGGCAGATTCTGTCCCACCGCCCCTTTTATGGGGTGGGCAGAGAGCAATGGGGGGGGTAATTCTGTTAAAATGATTTGTTATAATGAAGTCTGGTTTGTGCCTTCTTGGTACCAATGTCCTCAATATTCAATAAATAGGTACATTTATATACCAACGTCTTTCTGCTGACTGATCATTTTAGACCACTGAAATAAAGTTTTATCCTGACAGCTTTTACTCACACTGAAGTTCAATAATTGTCAGTTTAGCAACCAAAGTGGTTATGGAGGGAGCAGAAAGACATTTTGTTTCGGACTTGCTAAGGGAACATTGATTTCTCTCAAATATGGTGCACTCTCCTGAAACAGCCGGCAGCACAGGCATGCACAACTGATGTGCACCTGAATCTTCCTCCTTCCTGTATATTTTACTAACCTGTTTGTCCATGTGGAGGCAGTGCTTATAAGGCTGAGTTCACCTGAAACTCATCAGACTGAAGAAGTCTCTTGGAGGAGAGACGAAACGTTTCACTAAAGATCCAGCTGAAAATGAAGACCCTAAACCCAGACCTAAACCAGTCGTCATTCCGTATGTGGCGGGAGTTTCAGAGAAACTGAGATGTTTATTCTCCAAACATGACGTCCCAGTGGCTTTCAAACCCCAAAACACGTTACGACAAAGATTAGTTCACCCCAAAGATCCAGTTCTCTGGCAAAAACAGAGTAATATAGTGTATGCTGTTAAGTGTCAGGAGGACTGTGATCAGTCATACATTGG
>NW_013954095.1:59951-61432 GCF_001266775.1 Austrofundulus limnaeus
ACACACACACACACACACACACACACACACACACACACACACACACCCCACCCATGACTCCTGCAGGCTCTCGGGTGAAAGTGAAAGTGAAACTTTCCTAACATTTCCCACTCAGTGAAGCTCTTTTCAGATTAAAAATACCTTTGAGGAAATGTATTTTCAGATACCAAGTAAGCTGCATCACAGCAGCACCCCCCCCTCCCCCGAAATGGGCGAGACAGAAGCAGAAGGTGGTTCTTAAATAGACAGAGGCCAATTTCAAGGTGTTTAGAAGAGGAAGTGATGAGAAGATAAGTTTATTTTCTATTTAAACATAAAAACAGCATTTTAATAACAACTAAAGGTGACATAGATACTTTATTATGGTATAGTGTTTAAATATATGTCTGAGAAACACTGAATATTGGTCCTTTAAGAGAAAGAGCAACTTCTGGAGAGAGGAGATCTCTCATCTTTATTACAAATCTTGCTTTTATTTTCAGAAATCCAGATTTTTAATTCTCTTTTAGTTTTGCCTRTATAACTCAGGCCGACAAGGACGTTTGAATTCTGTGTGAAATAGAGAACGTCTTACCTGCGTGAAGAACACATTGCCTTAAATTATTGCACTACTTTGAGCCAAGAATTTTTTTGGGGGGTCTTAGAGCAGATTGTTACCGCCCCATTTTTTGTCTCAATCACCTGGTGGTAATTTCTCTTGTTCTAGCCCTTTTCCAGGTGAGGTTTCCTCAGGTGTTTGTTGTTCCAGTGATCGAGGGTTTTGAGTTGCTCTTAGTCTGACCTCTCCCCTGAGCTCTGTTTGCCATGGGAGACCCTACCAGGGGCTAATGCCCCAGATAACAAAGCCCCCTGAACCATGAAGGTACTCAAACCCCTGCACCACATATAGGTGACAATTAATTAAATATTTAGATCAAATGTTGTAAAACTCTGTTAAACTTCTTGTGTTTGGTTGACTCCAAACGTTCTCCAGTTTCTGTCAAATCTGTCAAGTGACAACAGACAGTTGCACAGATTTGCTAAAACATTATCACACTTTTTCTCTTGGCGATAGGTGAAAACGAGAAACTTAAAAATGATTTTAAACAGAAAAATAATCACAGAAATAAAATCAGCCTGAAAGCATTTCTTGTTGCTGTGCTGCCCTCTGGTGGAGGATTGATATTATTAAAAAATCATTTAGGCTTGAAAGTGGCAGTGATGCGTTAATCCAGGCTGACATTGCAAATAAAAAGTTCTTCTTAATGATTTGCCTGATTAAATAAAGGTTAAATAAAAAATAAATAAATGTCATTTTATTGTTGGACTAAAACAAATGAACAGTATCTGTAACCAGGTCTGTTTTCATCAGAAGACATTTTTAATTTGAGATGACATCACAACACAAGGCAAATCACTGAATCTGCTGCAAATTATCTTTTTTTATCTGTTAATAAAAAATAATTTAAAATATTTGATGTTTTAACTTATCTGTGTAATAA
>NW_013954095.1:62215-64136 GCF_001266775.1 Austrofundulus limnaeus
ATCCAGGATAGAGTGATTTTAATTGTGGTTGGATGAGAAGTATAAATATATACCATTCTGAAACTGTATTTACTTTGTATACCGTTAATCAAAGTTGCATGTTTTTAGAAAAAATATTTTTTGAAGACGTCACCTTCCAATAAATGTATTTTGGAAAAGTTTTACTCAATACTTTTACTTTTAACACTTATATTTATGTCAGAAATTTACTTTTGATACTTCAGTACAAAATAAATCAGATACTTTAAGACTTTTACTCAAGTAATACTTTTAAAGGAGACTTTAACTTTTACCAAAGTATTTTTTTGATAATATACTTGTACTTTTACTCAAGTATCACTTTAAGGTACTTTATAAAACACTGACTGAAATGATAAAAATCATTTTATGTGTTATCTGATGTCAGGATGTTCAGTTTGTGTTGATTTAGGCCAAAATTCGTGCAGATTTTATGTAATTCAGTCACTGATTTATAACTTTTTATGAACATCTTGATTTAGTTTGACTTAATGACTGTTCTCTGACTGATCAGTGTTCAGAAGATATTTTGCCAACAGACAGAGAGCATGAGCCCAACAGGTATGTTTAACAATAAATTTAAACAAACATATTAAGTAAGTGACAATGATTAAAACACAAACACCAAAGACAAATTTTCTCCTCTGGCTGTTGAGTCAAAGATCCTGATGTTAGATTTGAAGAAAAAAGGAAAAAATATGATTTTTCCTCAGGGAGCTCGACCTGCTTCCCTCTCCACAGCTGAACAGGAAATGACTCATCACTGCTGGCACCATGGAGAGGGAAATCCTTCCTCTGGGTCTGTCATCACCTCCCTTCTCTGTTTTTTTTTATGGTGACCTGCTGACACATCTGCCTCCTGCTCGAACTGAAGAAGTGAAAATGTTGAATCACAAGTAACGCTCAGGTTCACCAGAGTTAACTCCTGAAGAGTGTGGTGACCCCAGGTGTGACAGCACGTCGGCTCACAGCCTCTGAAACATGGATTAGTGACACTTCATGACGCAGCCTTTTAGCTTAAACAGCTGCAGCGAACGCAGAAGGTCCTGAGATGATCAGCTGATAATAAAACCATCAGATTACAGACAATCTGCTTTTAGCTCTCCTCATGCTGACGTCTCCACCAGCTGCAAGGAGAGGAAAAAACTGCATCAAAGCATAAAAAAGTTGAGTAAATCTTGGTGATTAAAGCAAGAAATCATCTGAAGGAGCATGAAGAATAAAGATTTGTTGTTATTAATAACTTTATTACAGTAGAGGAGGAGCTTCCACTCACAGTTGGTGTTGTGCTTTAGTGGGCACCAGCCCGCTAAAGCACAAATCCACTAATTACAGACCAAAACATTTCATTTGTGCTTTAGCRGACTTGCTAATTTTAATAATTCATAAACATATTTGCGCTTTCTAAAATTAAAATACAGTACCACTAATAACTAATTATCTACCAGTCATCATTATGTTGAACAGCAGAAGGTATGACTGTCAATGAATCACAACATGTGATCTATCCAACAGCACCCCTCCCAGATAAACACTCTTATTGTGAAGGTATACATCCTGCTGACTGTTGCTTTGGGGCACGGTTCTGATTTCCCACAATGCTTTGTGTCTGCTTACGTAGCAGGAAGGCAGTGTTTAGTACTTCCTGTCCCAGCTAAAACAGTTAATGTTAGTAATCCATCTAAAATTTTGTATGTATTGATTTATTTTCCTTTACAATCGGAGCTCATTTTTAAAAAATAAATAAAGTTTAAACGCTGGAGCTCAATACTTGATTGGTTGAAGCAATCGGCCAATGGGGTTAGAGACTCAGAAATGATTTAAACTGTATCTTACCCCCCTGTGAAAAGATAACTCCGCCCCAAGGCGAAATTTGAAAAATGCATCAAAGTGGGTAGAGGAG
>NW_013954095.1:65136-67137 GCF_001266775.1 Austrofundulus limnaeus
ATGCTTCTTTAATGAAAAATCTACAACAAACAAAAGAAAAAGACAAAGAAGCAGCCGAACTAGCAATCCTGAAAAACTTTTTAATTTTTACACCAGGAGCTAAAGGTCTGTTTCAGGAAATCACATCCCCAGCAATCAGCGGTTAAGTTGTATAAGAGTTTATCCACCACTAGTTGGCAGTGTTGTGCATAAATTGTACATGAATTGACAGGTGGTAAGTGTCAAATTGAACTTGTGCTTCAAAATTAGCTTACGCTAAYTTTTCTTATCACATATGCGGTTTTGAAGTTGCAGACCTAAATATTTATTTAAGCGTCTTAGAAATTGCAGAGCTAAATTTTGGATTAGCACTGCCTACCACTGTTGTTGTGGATGTGGCTCAGTAATTGGAAAGTAAAACCAGAAATTACTTCATGTGACTTTTGTTAAAATTTATACAGTGGTTTGTTTATTTAATTGATTTATTTGATAGTAGCCAAAGCAAATGAACACACAGACATGAGTAAAAACATCAACTTTTGTGGAAAGACATGAAACAACAGGTGTACTGTAGATCCTCTGATGTTCTAGACCCACAAGCTGTCCTGGATCCTGGTGACAGAGCCTTCATGTGTTCACAGGAACCACGGTTCATTCAGTCACCTCCTCCTCCACCTCCTCCTCCACGTCTCTCCATGTTGCTGCTGCTGGAAGCTTCCCAACAAATGCCGTCTGCATGAAGGGAGCTGAGGAAAATGTGACTCAGAGAGAAACGTGACTCTGAAGGCACTGAGGTCAGCTGCAGGCCAAACAACATGAGAGGAAGCTAAAGTCCAGTCTGCTTGTTCACTCGCTCATAGATTCACACTCACACTGAACATTTTGATGAAAACAGCACAAAGAAACATGTTTAATGACACTGCATAAAGACTGAGTCAGATAAACTTTGCTGTAAAACATGACAAGTTTTCACCACCTTATTGACAATAGGTTAGCTAACAGCTAAATGTAGCAGAGGAGCTAAAAACTAAGGTAGCAAAACTTTAGCTTAACTTAATTCAGTGGCAGGCAGCGCTAATTCAATAATTGGTACAGCAATTTCTAAAGTGCTTTTAAAAATATTTAGTTCAACAACTTCAAAACTGCTTATGCCGTAGAAAAACCAGCAGAAGCTAATTTTAAAGTGCAAGTTCAATTTGACACTTACTAGCTGACAATAATTCATGTACAATATATGTACAACACTGCCAACTAGTGGTGTACAAACTCTTTTACAACTTAATCCTACAACCGCTGATTGCTGGGGATGTGATTTCCTGAAACAGACCTTTAGCTCCTGGTGTAAATATTAAAAAGTTGTTGAGGATTGCTAGTTCGGCTGATTCTTAGTCTTTTTCTTTTGTTTGTTGTAGATTTTTCATTAAAGAAGCATCAATAAAGTAATTTTAAAACTGTTTAATGGAAAACTGAAGAGATGCATTCTGGGTACATGACGGGCTGACGGGAAACGAAAGCACGGGGAACAGGAAACTAGTATCTTCCCTTAAAATAAGAGCTTGGATTTTAAAGATTTTCATGTTTCCATTGGATTTTAAAGTTTTCCAGTTCACCTGAAACTCATCAGACTGAAGAAGTCTCTTGGAAGAGAGACGAAACGTTTCATTAGAGAAGAACCATCCAGAGGACCTACTGATTTTTTGTTTTTGATTTTTTTCTACCTGGATCAGGACGTTTTCCATGTAGTTGCTCCAGTTGACCACTAGATGTCAGTCTTCACCAGCATAACATCTTTAAATCATTTCTGAGTCTCTAACCACGTTGGCCGATTGTTTTTGAGCTCCAGCGTTTAAACTTTTTTTTTTTTAAAGGAGCTCCGATTGTAAAGTAAAATAAATCAATACATACAAAATTTTAGTATGGATTACAAATGTTTACTGTTTTAGCTATTGCCTTCCTGCTACGTAAGCAGACACAAAGCATTGTGGGAAATCAGAACCGTGACCGAATGCGACAGTCCGCAAG
>NW_013954095.1:68137-71540 GCF_001266775.1 Austrofundulus limnaeus
CATTATACAAGGTACAATTTAAAAATATATTTAATTTGAATGTAAAGTATTTTTTAACAAAATATATTTTTATAAAGTGTATCAAAAATATTTTCTAACAAAATATTTGAAGCATTTTTAATGTATTTATTTTAAATTTTGAATAAAACTTAAGTCCAGCCAACATATTAAAAATGTATTTCAGAAAGATGCAGCTATTTAAAATATACTTAAGTATCACGTTGTAACGAGGAGTGAACTCAGGTCTGGACGGAGGATGCAATTTTAAGTAAAATGATTTATTGAATAACAAAACAAACGAGCTGACAGGGCAGCTTAAATTAAATCCTAAGGGCCACGAAGGACAACAGAACAGATGGTAAAACCATAAAATGAACCAGAGGAAATGGAGGACATGACCAGGATTTAAACAGACAGAGGGGGAGGGAAAATCACAAACACCTGGGGGGAGAACTGATTGGGGATTGAAGACAGGTGAGGATGGTTAGCTGAAGGGTGGAGACACAGAGAAAACACAGCGTAACAAAAACACACATCCTCACTAATGATGGTTAAACCGAGGCTTTCTGAATCACTGAATCAATATGAATTAATTGTGCTGAAATGACTCAGTGTTTCCAATCATTTGATACATTTAAGTGTTCCTCCATCTGCTGGCCAAGCTTTAACATTACAGCTGCATGAAACCATGAAGGACTAGCCGTGTCATGAACCAGTCAGCTCTGTTCTGTAGAATAAAACTTCTAACAGCATCTGGAACATTCTGACTGTTTTCTTTAAGAACAATAATAAAATATTACAATAAAATATGGCTGTGCCGTCACAAAATACTGTCTGTGATGAAGACAGGTGCTGCTCTGTGAAGCAGCTCTGATCTTATTTATATAAACCTGGAGTTTATTGTTTATAATTATTGCTTTGCTTAACTAAATATGGCCTATAAATAAAAGTTTAGTAATTATCTGTATTGTACGGAGCCCGTCCGGTGACATGGAATAAAACATTTTTTCACGTGGCCACGAGATAATAACGCGTGGCCACGAGATAATTTTGAGCAATCTGTGGTTCAGTGTAAAAGTATATAACCAAACATACAGCCTATTAATAGTCGAAGCTATTTTACACATCTCTGTTCAGTCATGTCATGGCTACAATATGGATGAATGTAGTTTATCTTTCAGTAAATAATCCCATTCAGGTACGAGTCCCTCCAAACAATGGTTCATTGGCTGTATTACTTGACAGTATATGTGGTCAGTGACCTGTTTGTAATGTGCTACGTTAATCTTAAAAATGTTGAAGTGGCGAAGATAAAGCTAACGCTAGCGTAATTAGCTCGATGGAATATATGACTAGTATTTTGTCGCTGTATAGGTAGGTGATTTCTAGATAGCTGTGGTGTGTAGCCATATGCATATAGCGTTGTGGTGAGATAAGTTATCAGTAAGTGAAGTTCTGAGAAGTGCTGTTAATCAGCTCTCATGTTTCCTCTTGGCTGGGATGAGATTAATGCTACAATCAGAGACATATGAAAGTACCAGTTTAGCTTTAATAGATATATTTTAGTTTAGTCTTCATGTACAAAATGTTTCAGGTCGGTATTCAAGGGTAATTGCATGATTGTGATTGTACAGTATGTGGTTAGTGGTTACCATTCAGTAACACACGCATGACCTGAAGTTTTTCTTTAACCAAGTCAGCAGAGATAAGATTTTGCTCAGCTCTCGAATCCACCAAGGCATGAACAGTAACTTTACTTTGTTTGTGTATCAGTGTGGTGTGTAGAGTAAAGCATGAGACAGATTTTAAATCAGCATGACCCACCAGAACTGCCTCCTTTACTGATGGGTCCTGGCTTTTACCCGCGATGAACGCTTTGCGATGAAATGATCCTTTGAACCACAGTAGAAATATTCTCTGGCCTCGACGCTTCGAAGCGTCTCTGTCTTTCTGCAGAAGAAAGACGAACTCTACCGAGCTGCATGGCTCTGCTTCAGACTAAGGTGTAGCTGATTCAGTTGATGAGAACACAGAAGTGGGGCGAGAAGAGGAAACCCAGGGCTGATGGGAACTGGAGTCTTTTTCACGTTTGCGCTCTCTGAGTCTGTTCTCGATCTTAATGGTTAAGTTAATTAACTCATCGAGACTACGAGGTTCATCTCTTGTCGCTGACTGATCTTTTAATTGGTCGGATAAAGAAGTCAGAAAAACACCTTTAAGGGTCAGATCGTCCCAACCGGTCTCCTCTGCTGTGATCCGGAAGTCCACGGAATGATCTGCAGCTGACCTCCTCCCCTGACGAAGAGACAGGATCCTCTTCGCTGCTGCCTCCTCCTGGAGAGGATGATTGAACATTGGTAGGTCAGCGTTTCAAATGAATGAGACTGGAGGAAAGCATGAGCCCAAGGGCTCTTCCTTTAAGGGCATTAACAATGTAAGTGATTTTTGCTTTACTGTCAGGAAACAAGGATGGAGATCTTGAAATTGCCAAATGACACTGAAGCAGGAAACCTCCACAATGGTCCAAATCTCCGTCGAAGAACTCAGAGGGACAGAATACTGGTTCTCTATGAACAACAGGAGTAGTGGAAACAGAGACGGGAGCGGCAGCAGAGGGCAGGAGAGTAGCCAGTTTGTTGTCTATAGCAACCATGTGAGCATTTAATCTATCTGAAACACAACTGGAGGTTTGTTGTTGCGAAATTAATTCTTGTAAATATGTTTCATGAGTGTCTAAGCGGTTAAGTTGAGTTTCAATATTTATGGCTACTGGATCTGTCCCAGCTCCGCTTGTTGAACTTGTTGGCTGATACATTCTGATATGGTTTACAAAATTGTTCAACAGTCAGCGAAGCTAAGAACCAGACCAGAAGACAGGAATAAAAAGGTAAGTGCTTTTTATTTACAGGTGCAGGTTAGTGGGTCATCAGCTGTAAGGGAATGAGGAGATGAGGTGAGTATTTTGAAAGGTTCAGTCTTTCTTTTCAGGAGGAATCCAAAAATACAGGTGAGTTCCTTTTAGGCAGCGTGGCATAAACATGAAGAGGTGTCTGGTTTAGATCATTGTTACTTATAAATTATATATTTTTCTGGTGTAAATCTGCTGTTTTACATGATTGTTGAATGAAATGAACATAATTATTAATTTATTTTGAAAAACATGACAGATAATGTGTGAAACAGATCCAGTTCAGCTGCTGTTTATCTATTAGTTTCTATGTTTGCTGTGAGCTGTTGTCCTGTTTGGTCTGTTTCTGCTCCTCCATGATGTCACAGACACTACCTGTGGATGGGGTGGGTGGGGCTCAGTCTAGTGATCTCTATTTAAGTCTGTGGTTCAAATGCCTAAAACATGTCCAACAAAATTTGAACAAAAAATTAGTACTTACAGTTTATTTAGGAT
>NW_013954096.1:0-2635 GCF_001266775.1 Austrofundulus limnaeus
GCCGAACGGGGTGGAGTCGAATGCTCAGCGACCTGGAGGGGGCGGGGTGTGAAATAGCTCTCTTGTATTTAAAGAGAACAGAACTCAGAACAGGGGTAAAAGCAAGTAAAGCAAGGAGTCCGTGGAGCAACAAAAACGAGGAATTAAGACCAAAGCGTTGCAGTTTTATTTTAAATAGACCATAAGTGAATGATTTAGACATGAAAAAGAAGGATTTAAAAGCATGATATAATACCTTTAACAAGAGAATATCTACAACAAATTACCTTTCCAAGAACCAATACTCACCTTCTACATTCTCCTCCTTTTCAGCTGATGTCCAAAACCAAAACTCCACCTGTAAATAAAACTGCACTTATCTTTTTACTTGTTGTCTTGGTCTGGTCATTCAGCTCTGCTGCTTTGTTGAACAATATCCCATCCTCGTCACAGTGAGGAAATTGTAAGAAAGAGATTTTGAAAAAATTTTGGGTCATCAACATTTGGGGCGTAAATATTTATCAGGTTCATTTTTTCTGTGATAAGTGTGCCCTGTAAAATAATGTACCTCCTAGCCTTATCTTTAATAACACTTGTAACATGTAATGGTATAGATTTATGAATCAAAATCATAACCCCTCTTGCCTGAGAAGTAAAGGGTGCTGAGTATATACTGCCTTGCCATCTCCTGCCAATCCTCGCCTCCTGACCAGGCAACAAGTGAGTTTCCTGAAATAACACAATATCAGAGCACAAAGATTTTACCCTAGTCATTATCTGTTTGACTTTTTTTTAGTTTTTGTAGTCCCCTGCAGTTCCAAGAAGACATTTTAATTCTTAACCCACAAGACACGCCATGTAACACTTAATGGGCTTCCTAGTATGTTAAAGTTATTCAAAGACAAAGAAACCAAGAACCACTGGATGTTGAAAACGACATCCATAATAATAATGAACATTGAACTGCGTACCCCTTTAAACTTCAAACTGTTGCCCACCCTCCTCCCCCCTTTAATACTCTGGTACCCATCTAACAGCTGGAGGCTGTTCCACACAAATAGTGAGGATCAACCGACTGTGTCTGAATATTTCCCCCATCCTACCCCACCCCGCTACATAAAAAACTCGTTACTGTATATATCCAAAAAATAATAAAAATAAGTAAATAAAAATAGGCTATTGGCTGTGAACCTCTGGGATAGCATGCATAAAATATAATAGGCAAACTATTTATCCTTATTTATTTTTGCTTTACTCTAGAAAGCATAATTGTCCATCCCTGTTAATATGTTATGATATAACGGTATTGTCATTGTCTCACCCAGGTCCGCCTTCTGTTTTCAGAGTCCTTACAAAGTTCTCTGCTTCATCTGGTTGGTTAAAGATGCGAGACTGACCGTTGTGGGTCACCAGCAGTAGAGCAGGAGGAATCATGCCGTATCGTATCCCCATGGCCCGGAGTTGTTGTCTCACGCCATCAAATTCTTTCCGTTTTTTGTGCACACCGGCTGCGAGATCCTCATAAAATCTTACTGGGTGGTTCTTGAATAGGGTCTGTCCCTTCGTCCTGGCAGCTCTTATCACAATTACTTTATTATTGTAATTTAAGAACTTCATAATAAGAGTCCTTGGTGCAACGTGTTTGAAGTGCTTTCCTGGCCCAGCCGGTGCGCTCTCTTCAGTGTCAGAGTGGTGCGTAGCGGTGCCAGATTCAGAGCCTCCGGTAGCCATTTTTCCAGAAAGGCGCAGGCGTCCTCTCCCTCCGCTCCTTCGGGAAGGTTAACCAGTCTCAGGTTTGATCGTCGCGATCTGGCCTCCAAGTCCAACACTTTCCCTTCGAGGTCTTTATTTTTATTTTCAAGAACCTGGACCCTAGCTTGAAGCTCAGCGATGTTATCCTCTGCTGCAGATATCCGCACCTCCGCTTCACCAACCCGCTCGGCGCACTCGTTAACATCTTTTTTCATATTCTCTATTGCTGACAGAATACCATCCAGTCGGGAGGAGAAATCCGATTTCAAATTTGCAATTGCAGCCAGTACTGCCTCCGAGCCAGCCTCAACCGTCCTGTGCTTCACACGTAGCTCGCATTGTTCCTCCTCCATTGTCTCGCACGCGGTGCTGTTAGCTTCGCTATTTTCACAGCTAGCTTCAGAGCTCACCTTAGAAGTGAAGTTAGATAACTTCGATTGAGTCTGCTTGCTGGAATTTTTACTGGGCTTCCTTTGTGAGAGAGGCATCACAGCTGTTTTAAACGTCGCTGAGTGTTACTTGTAACGAGTATTTTCCAAGATTTCACAGAAAGGTAGCGGAGGCGAGGCGAGCACGTCCTCCTCAGCAAGCCTCCATTACCGAGACAGCAAGGACATTTAGTAGAGAACCACAAACAGAACAAGTCGGAGCGGGAGCCCACGCGACACACGTCTTACTCCTCCACCATCTTGCCCCCAGTGCATCATAAATTTAACATGAACTAATTATTTTAGTATAGTAATTTATATTTATAGTAATTTCTGCATTTTTTGGGGGATGTCACCTCCGAATAAATGTCATTACGGAAAATCTAATACTTTTACTTTTAATACTTAAAGCTGCTGTATGTAGTTTCTTGAGTACCCAAAAACTTAGAAAATTTTGAACAGAAACAACCTTGTAG
>NW_013954096.1:6014-20350 GCF_001266775.1 Austrofundulus limnaeus
GCAGAGAGACGCACAGTGCAGCGGCTCTAACAGGGCCGAGCTGCTTCAAACAGAAAACTTCTCCCATAAACATCAGCATGACAACAAATCAGCTCTGTGCTTACTAATAACTCAGAAGACAAATTTAAAAAGTCTTGTCCCAGCTAGATGTAAGAGAGATGCGCAGTGCTCCAGCTCGTCATTTCACTGTGGAACATCACCTGTCAGTCACCAGGGGCACAACAAGTGTGGGTGGCCACCGGGGGCTGTGCCCCACCAGTTTTAACCTCTTGAGTCCCAAGCTTTGTGCTTATTTAAATCTTTCCCAGCTATATAAGATTAGTAGTACCTTATGAATATAAAATGTTTTTAAACTAAGAATTAAAAATAAATAAATATATATTTTACTTAAAATAAAAAATAAACCTGAAATTAGTTCATCTGACTAAAAGACAACTAAAATAAATGTCCTCAATAACAGGTTGAAGCTTTTCATGAGGTTAGAGAATAAATCAATATTTTTTTCCTCTATTTTGAAACTGTAGATGTTTCTCTTCCCATCAGCGAGGCTTTGTCAGTTGAAAATATTTGTATTAGTGGTTTGTTCTAACCTTTAAAGCTTCATGAAGGTCTATAGCTTAGAACAGAATAGAAATCTGATATATACAATATATGTATATACATATTTTTTTGATCAGTCATCTGGGTGACTGAGAATCTTGATCAGCATCATAAATAAAACATTTGGTAGCTCAGTGTCTTAGTTGGTAGAGGAGTTGTTTCTCAGTTGCTGGATGAAATCCCAGCCTGGAACCTTTTTGGGTGTTTACATGTTCTCCCTCTGCTTGAATGGGTTTGTTCCCAGTATTCCAGTTTCCTCTCATAGACCAAAAACCTGCAACTTAGGTACACACTGTACATCTCAAATAAATGCTTTGTAATTATTTTGAACAAAATCATGTTCAAGTCTGAGTATTTTCAACAGCCTTTGAAAGTGGGCCAGTCTGTCAAGAACTCCTGGGCCACTTTTTCTCCCCAGTCTTTTTCACTTCCTGACTGCCAGCTGAACTTCACGCTCTTGTGGCACTGCATTGTGACATCACGTGAAACCCTCCTATTGCCAAAAAACACCCAAGGAGCTTTTTCACTTTTCAGCTTTTAAATTTGAGTTGGTGTGAATTTTTATTTGAGATCTGAAAATTTCTCAACAAGCTTATTTTATGCTTTTCTTTCAACTACTTTTAGCTTTTAAAACACTTTTCTTTTCTCCTTTAAAGCACGTATGCGTCTTCACTCTTAAATGCAATTTAGTCCATAAAATCTCAGATAAAAGAAAAATAAAATACGCTATCAGGATCTGGTGCTGTGAAAAGTCCAAATAGGTCGAGTCTATTTAAATCTCCATCCTCCAGATGACAACAGGTGCTCCCTCCTCCCCCTTCTGCCTACACCTGTCTCCCTTCTTAGATTTGGCTTCAACCCAGAAACCAGCCGTCATGCTCAGCACAAATAGTATGCCTGGATGGACAGAGCCCCTCAGTCACCGGATCGGCGGCAGCTGCTCGACCCCAGATTCTATTTTCACTGCTCCTCCCAGGATAAAGAGCAGTTCGCCAGCACGAGCGGAGCAGCTCGTTTCAGACTAGGATGAAGTCCAGCAGCACAGCGCACACCGACAGCTTCACCTCTGACCCGGACAGCGGTTCCGACACCTCGGACGGCTGCAGCCTGCTGGGGGAGTCCGTACAGGAGGAGGAGCCGGTGGCCTATCCTGACGCCCCGAGGCGGACAAGGAGGCAGCAGAGGAGCGGCGGAGAGGCGCGTCTGTCAGGAGTCAGCAAACAGAGGCAGGCAGCAAACGCGCGGGAACGAGACCGAACCCACAGCGTCAACACGGCCTTCATGGCGCTTCGTACCCTCATCCCTACCGAACCCGCGGACCGGAAGCTGTCCAAGATCGAAACCCTGCGCCTGGCCTCCAGTTACATCTCTCACCTGGCCAACGTGCTGCTGCTGGGAGAAGACTGCCGGGACGGACAGCCATGCCTCCGATACCAGGACATCCTGCATGGCCCCGCCGCGATCAACGCCTCTTCGGTTCGGCCCATCTGTACCTTCTGCCTCGGCAACCAGAGGAGACAGGTGAGGAACTTCACCAAGAACTGCTTTCCAGGACAATGACCCCCAGGCTTTGACCAGACCTGCGTTCTGAGTTTACCTGACATAGACAGAAACACGAAAATGAATGTTTTACATGATTTTTTTCCCTTTGTTGTTTTTGTATCAATTTAATCCCAAATTTTAACCTTCATAATAAGTGCATGCATTTCATTCCCCATACTCAATTCAACATTGACTATATTGTCACGCATAGGGTAGACCTATGTGTATACTTGTGGACCCCAAGAAAAGGAAGATGAACACATCAGGAACTGAATGTTTTCCTATAAACTATAACACATAACAAATTTCTCAGACAAATGCACAAGGATCAACATTTTACACATAAGTTTCTATTATAGCCTACTTTGCTGTAGTAAAGCAAATTTTCAGGTCATTGTTCAGCAATACATAGTGTTAGCTGCAGACAGACGCCTGCAAATCTTGTTCCAATCTAATGAAAAAACTTAACAACTTGTTTACTGACAACTCAGTAAACAAGTTGTCAGTTTTACAAAAGTAGGATCTTCATGCAGAATAATATAGTATAGGCTACTAACCAGTGTTTGTCAGAGCTCTAACTTAACAGCTGCAGATATGATAAAATATACATTTATTGTATAGATAAACAATTTGTTAACCTCACAATATATTTTTGTTATTAGTTAAATGAGTTACAACAACACCTAATTTCCCTCTGGGATCAATAAAGTATTTTTGAATTGAATTGAATACAACATAGACCTTTAATATATTGAACTCTGGGAAAAGATAACACACAAATGTAATTTATTTTGCAAATGTACTTTGTCATCAATGCATGTTCCCATACAATACTGAGATTTGTGCTCTGCCTTTGATCATCACATGTGAGAAACACCCAAGTGGAGCAGCTATGTAAGTGCCCAAGGGACAGTTTGGAGTTAGGTGGTTTGCTCAAGGACACATGTAGGCATGGCAGCTCAAGTCTAATCTGTGACCTTCTGACCCCAAGTTGTCTGCCCTACCACTATACCAAATTCGCCCCAAATCTAGACGAACAGCTTGGGCAGAATATGTCAAAAAGTATTTTTTCATCAATTTAATGATTGTGAAACACATTTAAAATACTACACAGTGGTGGGCACTAGGTCCCTTGAAGCGCATATTGCAGAACTAATTTTCTTGTTTGCATTTTTGTGCTCATGCTAAATTTTTATCCATTTATGGATTTGCGCTTTTTAAATTTATGAATGTAATGGTGCTTATTAAATAATTTCTTCATTTGATCGTCATTATTTTAACAGTGGAGGGTGAAGGCTGTCTTAAGTCAATACAATGTTAAAATATTGCATCTAAATAGCAATCCACTACCACTCTACCACTAATACTCTACCCCGGCCCTGTTGAGCTGAGCAGAGCACAGCCTTGACGTTGGCAGCGTCATAATTATGCGCAAGTCTTGTTTAGTATTATTTGCGGCACAACAATAATAATGGACTTCACCAAACTCGAAGAAAAAGTACCGAAGGCTGTACCGGACGCTTACAACAAGAGAGCAGGACGACAGAGAACAGGAACTTAACTGTAGCTAATGTTAGCTTCTTCTTGTTGAGTTTGACTCGTGTGATAGAAAAAAAAAAAAGCTTCAGTCACTTCAAATAATTAACTTGAAGTTAGTTAATCTCATCTGTGTCATGTAATCTGGCCCAGTGAACCAATCAAATGAACAGTAATTGACGTCAAATCGGCAGCCCAGCCCAGATAGAACCACAAGTAATGTAAACAAACAATTGCTTGGTGGTGATTCCTGTTTTGTTATATTTTATAAATGGTAAATGGACTGTACTTATAAAGCGCTTTTCTATCCATCCAGGACACTCACAGCGCTTCACACTACAATCTGTGTCCTCATTTACCCATTCACACAGCACTCTATTAGATCTCCTACAAAGCTAACATGAACAATTAACTATGGAGACTAATCAGTGCCAGTCACATTCATATACTGATGGGACACACATCAGAGGCATTGGGGTTAAATATCTTGCCCAAGGATACAATGGCATGTGGGGGAGTTGAACCTGTGACTTGTGGGTCCCAAGCCGGCTGCTCTACCACTAAACCATAAATATGTTCAAGTTTGATAATGTGAGAGGAAGCCACATTTTTCTGTTTATTCAGTCAGTGTTAAACACAGCTGGCACAATGGATTGTCAAAATAATACTGTACTTTATTTTAATTTAGCATGTAAAAAATCAGTGCTTCATGTTATATAAAGACTCAATTCAAGAGAAATGTCAGACTTTTAAGAAAATGGTCGCTTATCAATTAATCGTTAGTCGATCGATAAGATCAATCAACTTTAGATTAATTCATTAATCTAACTTAACTTAACTTGTATCCCTGTTTTAAATCATTACCATAAAATTGAATTTGTTTTTCATTCATTTTTTATATAACTTATGAAAAATATATTGAAATTGTGGAGATCGTGTTGCTCTAAGCTTCAACCTGCAGTGAGAGTGACATGGGCAGAGTCAACCAATTACTCCCCTGCTCCTGATCTTGTTGACGAGGCTCAGCTGGTATTTAAGCTCCTGAGAGTGATCCATCTCTTGCTGGAACATTCAGTCATATCAGTACTGTTGGTAAAGCCACCTGATAGTTCCTGTGAATAATCTTTGAGTAACTTTGAATTTTGTCTATGTTTTAAGGACTTTTCCAGTGAACATTGTTGACTCACCTGTATCTTGGTCCTGGTACTTTCCTATAATCCTCTCTTGACCTGGGAACAACCTAGAGCTCTCAGCTGAGTACCTCTTTGCCTCCGTCCTGTCACTCTCTCCTCTCTTGGAACCTCACACACACCACAACAATGAAATACCTGATACTAACCTGCTGGAACCTTCTCTCCTCCTCTGAGTCTGCCTCTTCAGCAATATCTGTAAGAAAAAAGAACACTTGTTTACAAACCTTCCCTCCTCTGGATTTATCTGTGTATATGTTGCTCTTCCCTTTCAGGACCTGCTTGATCCCCACCTTCACTGAAAACGTCTGCCTGTCATTTTCAGTCAAGCCTGTATTTTTACTCCTAAAGCTAAAATCTAATAGAATGTTCTACACACGGCAAGACTGACAGTGAGCAGGTTCTTGAATCCCTTTCTCTTCAAGAGAAACATAACAAAATGAGAAGACTCAACAGATTCTAGTGCAACAACAAAAACATTCTGATAACATGGATAAGCTAGGTGGTATTTTTTTTCCCCTTATTTAAAAAATAACCTCTCTCTTACCATCTACAGCCTCCTCCACGAACCAGAATCTGGCAACTTCTCCAGCAGCAACCCCTAGTAATCTTTTCCCCCAAGAACCGGACATCCGACACAGTCAGTTTTTTAGTGGTAATTCAGATCATTTGGGTGGTTTTTCTTTACAATGTAAACTGGCATTTAACAGAGTCCCCTTAACATACACTTCTGGTGCTGAACACATCGCATACGTAATTTGAAGACTCCAAGGTGACGCACTACAAAGCTCCCACGCCTATTTTCATTTAAGATCCATTAATAATTATCTGTTCTCTACTTTCATGAAGGATTTTTCAGTTTGTTATTGATAAAAATGATGCTAAATGAAAAATGAAAGGATATTTTATTGCTGCTTGTCCAGCATGTTTAAAAGTCCATTCCCACCAGTAGAACAGGAGATACTAGTGGGTGTATGTGCTACTTCTCCTGGCTGTTGTTTAACTTTTCCTTCAAAACTCTGTTAATATCATAAATCTCCCTGTGTTGGTGTTAATGGACTCTGGAGCGGAAAAAAAATCTGTTCAGCAGCAATCTAGTGGAACAACTTCTCACCTCCATGAAGGAACTTTCTCAGTCCTTGTCTATGGCAGTGCTCACTGGTCAAAATCTCTCCACCATCTCCTATAAGTTCTCTACAATCCACATAATTATCACTGTAGCACATACACCCACCATTAATTTAAACAATTGTTACAGCAATACTCACTCCAGGTCTCCTCTCTTCCCTCAGACCAATTTATAATGGTGTTATGTTTATTAAGCCAAGGAAAGCCTAATATCACTTTGGATTCTCAGAATGGGAAAACAAAAAACTCCCCCCATTCATGATGATTATTTTGTTTTTCTGGAGACCTGGAGTGAGTATTGCTCTAATAACTGTTTAAAATCTGCTGTCTCTGCATCCATCCCACATCCCATTAATACTGAAAAGATTGATTTATCATCCATTCCCTCCTGTTATCATGACCTTGCTTCTGTATTTAGTAAATCTAAAGCTCTCTCATTACCTCCTCACCGTCCATATGATTGCGCTATAGACCTCCTTCCAGCAGCCCCTTTGCCATCTTGTAGACTCTATAATCTGTCTGGTCCTGAGAAGGAGTCAATACGTGAAAACGTCAAGTTTTCCTTAGCTTCTGGTATCATTCGTCGGACCACCTCTCCCATAGGAGCTGGATTTTTCATTGTTTCTAAAAATGATAAATCCCCGAGGCCTTGTATTGATCACAGAGAACTGAACCAAGTGATCACTAAAAATAAATACAGTTTCCCCCTCACTGATTCAGCATATGAACAACTCCAAGAGCCCACCATATTCACAAAACTGGATCTCCTTGCCTACCACCTGGTTCGTATAAAAAAGTGATGAATGTAAAATAGCTTTCAGACCTCTATTAGGTCATTTTGAGTACTTGGTTATGGCATTCGGTTTAACTAATGCAACCGCAGATACTTACCTCCTGGAACCTCCTCGCCTCCTCCCCCGCAGTTTTCCAAGCTTTCTCTGAGACTTTCTCCAGCAATTTGTTTTTGTTTATCTGGACGACATTATAAAATAATCAACAACACACTCAGCATGTTCGAACTGTTTTACAACGATTATTGGAGAATCAACTTTTTGTCAAAGCTGAGACATGTGACTTCAGTGCATCTTCCACTACCTTTTTGGGCCTTATTTTCAAGAATGGACAGGTTCGGACGGATCCCGAGAAAGCAAAGGCTGGCTGTGTTGGATTGGCCTATTCCTGAGAAATGGAAACAACTTCAACATTTCCTGGGATTTGCAAATTTCTACCATCGCTTTATTTGAGACTTCAGTCGAGTGAAGACTCCCCTCCACCCTCTGCACTTTGTCCTGGGACTCTGAGTTGAGGTGGCATTTTGTTAGTTTAAAATACTATTTACATCTGTTCCTATACTCAGTCACCCTAACAGTCACCTGTAATTTATTGTGGAGGTTGATGCTTCTGATTCCGGAGTTGGTGCTGTCCTCTCTCATCGTTCCCCTGACCCCTGTGCATTTTTTTGCCATCTATCTCCTGCCGAAGTCAATTATGATGTTGGTAATGAATGAATGAATTATTGATCCCAAAGGGAAATTACAGCTTGGAACAACCAGTTCAAGAGATATAGACAAAGCACAACAGACTTAAAGAATAGGTGCCCCAGGTCTTGCTGCCATAGACCCTTGCACAGAGCAAGAATCATCATCATGAAAAAACATCATGAGGAGGTGCTACTCTTAAAAAGAAAAAAGAAATACGAACATGAAGATAAAAGAGGATTAAAAAAACATCATGCTATGTCCACTTCAGGACACAACATGAATACAAAAAAGACCCTGCACAGAGCAAAAATGGTATGGGGAGGGAGGCGGGGGAATAGAGGGAGATAGCTAGCAAAGGCAGTGAGTTTAGGGGGCATGTATCTGAAGCCCTGAAGTGTTGTATGCACATGTGTGAACATCTGTATATAAACCATGTGCAGTCCCAAAACAACCCCACCCAGCCATAGTCTCAGAATAATGATGTTGTTGTGTCCACCTGTGTGGTCTTCAGCTTACTTCCAGACAACCAGTTCACAGATGGGAGTGGGAGGAGGGATGGTTGACATAACATCCAGGAGAGTTTGAGATACCCAGCCTTCAAGACCATGTAGGAGAGGGATGCCGATCCAGAATCATTCTGGGTCAGACTCAGTCTGGTAAGGCTGGATGAACAAGTGTTCAGTTGCTAACATCTTAATTAAATTGTAAATAAAACATTTCCACAAGCTAGAAAATGTGACTCCCCCTCTCTCAAACCAGAGTGGTCGGGTCTTAAATGAACAGTAACAAAACAAGCTGCTTAGAGGCACACACTAGAAAAGGGATGAAAGGGGGGCTGGTAACTTTAGAATAAGAAATAATTCAGACCAAAGCAAAGTAATTCCACTATGTAAAGATTCCAACTGAATGATTTGAATGTGAAAAATAAGAATTTAAAAGTAACATCACAAATATGTCTTTTTTAAGATGGCACTCGAGAAGTGGAGTTATTGGTTGGAGGGGGGGGGGGGGATTCCCTTTATAATATGGACAGATCATAAGAATCTTGCTTACCTTCAACAAGCCAAAAGACTGAACTCCAGGCAGGCCAAACGATCACTCTTTTTCCGCCAGATTCAACTTTTCTATAACATACAGACCAGGTTCAAAAGACATAAAACTTAAAGCTCTCTCCCAACAATTTTCTTTCTCAGACCACCCAGAGTCCAATGAAGGAATTCTACCTCCCCTCAGAGTCAATAGGATGGTTTATTTTGCTAAGAGACATTTTTGGTGACCCGCTCTATATTGTGATGTTCAGAAATTTGTTTTAGCATGTTCTATTTGTGCTCAAAATAAAAGTCAACACCACCTCCTGCTGGGCCTCTTTAACTCCTCCCACATTCCTGGATGTCCCAAATCGCTTTGAACTTTGTTACTGGCCTGCCTCCCTTTGAAGGCAATACTGTCACTAGCCTCATTCATAAGATGACTCAGTCCGGAACTGATGCATATTCTGTCCTCCGAGCATTCTGGAAAAAACATGAAGACGGAAAGGCGAGTAAAGTGAGCTCGCTTGTAATGCCCCTCTGAGGCCCCAAGCGAGGTAGTATCTGTCCCGGGCCCAAGCCGGGCTGACCGACTTGTGACAAAGCAACCTGCTGTTCCGCACTCAGAAAATGATAATGAGCTGATGACATCAGTAAGCGATCACAGGATTAATCAACAGATTTATTACAGAGGGAATATTAAAGAAAACGCTAAACAACAACTTGTAGTTAGTTGTTAGTTTAAAAAATATTTAAACACAGGATCGTCAAAAATCTGTTAGTTCTGTTGGTTTTTGTGAGTGTGTGTGTGTGGGCACATTTTTGCTACATTGTGGGGACCATTTTCCAGAAAGTCAATGCAGAATCCCCATGGGGGGGATTTAAAAATACACCTGTGTGTGTGTTTGATACGATCGAGACAGACATATTTATTACAGAGGTAATATTAAAAACTACATGAAACAGCAACTTTGTAGTTATTTTTAAAAATATTCAACCACAGAATCACTAAATTAAGTTTGTTTTGTTTGCTTTGTTTGATGCGATGCAAGCTCTTTTTTGATTATCACCCTTAATCCAATGGTCAGTCTGAAAGAAGTAATCAAGAACTCAAAACTGCTATCCGTTGTGTTATAAACAATAATCCTGCCACCTGGTCTACTCATCTCCCTTGAATAGAATATGTTCATAACACCATATTACTCATTCGTCTGACAGGTTTATCTCCCTTCGAGGCATCAGTGGGCTACTTACCTCCACTTTTTCTTAGCCAAGAAACTGTAGTCACCATACCCTCATCATTTTTGGCTCTGCAGAAGAGTTTGGAGGCAGACTAAGAAGGCTCTTGTGAGGACTAGGAAGCAAAACAAAAGACTGACTGAGAAACACTCGACTCTTGCCCCCCAATATTTTGTCGGACAAAGAGTATGGCTCTCCTCCCATGATATATCACTCAAAGACACCTCCAAGAAACTCGCCCCTCAGTTCACAGCAAACTTACCAGCACCAGCCCCCAACCCCCAAGTCTGATTTGAATTAACCTGCCTTCACTGTACGTTGAATCCTTGACTTGAGCAGAAGAGTTCATAAAGAGTTATGGTGGATTGGGAAGGCTATGGTCCTGAAGAGAGGTTGTGGATCCCAAGATCCTTTAAGCCCAACCTCATCACTGACTTTTATCGAGCACACCCTGAAAAGCATCTTGGATTACTGAGAGGCGATACTTGAGGGGGAGTAGCGATAGTAATGTTGTTTTGAGCTTCATCTTGCAGCTCCTGGGTGACATGGGCGGAGTCAACCAATTACTCACTCGCTCTTGATCTCGCTGATGAAGCTCAGCTGGTATTTAAGCACCTGCCATCCGTCACTGGAACATTGTCATCTCAAAACTGTTGGTACATCCACCTGTTAGTTCTTGTGAAGAATCTTTGAGGAACTTTGGATTTTGTGTTTTAAGGAGTCCTCCAGTGAACAGTGCTGACTCACCTGTGCCTTGGTCCTGGTACTTTTCTGTGATCCTCTCTCGACCTGGAAACATCTTGGAGCTCTCAGCTAAGTACCTCTTTTCCTCCGTCCTGTCACTCTCTTCTCTCCTTGAACCTCCTACAAACAACAATGAAACACCTGATACCTCCTGGAACTGTTCTGTTCTGATCTGTTGAGGAATATAAATACCTCGGTGTTCATCTGGACAACAGACTGGACTGGAGACTCAACAGTGAAGCAGTCTACAAGAGAGGACAGAGCAGACTGTACTTCTTAAGGAAGCTAAGATCCTTCAATGTCTGTAGCCAAGATGCTGCATATCTTCTACAAGTCTGTTGTTGAGAGTGTCATCTCTTCTGCCATCATCTGTTGGGGTTAGCAGCATCAAAGCCAGGGACCTAAAAGGCTAAACAACCTGATAAAGAAGGCTGGTTCTGTTCTGGGGACGACTGTGGAATCTCTGGAGATTATGGTGCAAAGAAGGATTTTACATAAAATCAAGAACATTGTGGACAACCCTAAACATCCTCTTCATCAGACTGTCATAGAAAGACAAAGTGTCTTCAGTCAGAGGCTTCTTCAACTTCGCTGCAATACAGACCGCTACAGAAGATCTTTCCTGCCCACAGCCATCAGCATGTACAATAAGTTTTTAGTTAAATGAGTTACAACAACACCTAATTTCCCTCTGGGATCAATAAAGTATTTTTGAATTTGAATTTGAACCTTCTCACCTCCTCCTCTGAAGTCTTCAGCATGGTTGCTCGGCAGCTGAAAGGACGACGCGTGGTCACGCAGTTGTTCAGCGTTTGTTTTTTGCACACATCTTTCATAAGCCCCTCAGACAGATTGCTCCCTGCATAACATTTGTTTTGTCTCCATCCGTGAGTTTTGGGCCATTTGATGTCTATAAATGTCTGCTTCCTGGTACAACAGCTGGCTTCTGGAAGCAAGTCATATTTTTTTTCTTTATTTTTTTGAAGAGAGTGGTTGAAGTAATTTGCAGCACACTTGGGCACACACCCATGAACTTCTGACCAATCACACAATAAGCTCTTATGTGGAGGGGGGTAAAAAATTCTCCTGCCAGCGGGTTGCAACAAGAGGTTCCGAAATGTTGACAATGCAAATCATGCAATGTTTGTAATAAAACTGCAACAATCCGATCCGATTTCGACAGTTCAGATGCAGCATGCTGCACACTTGAGTCTGCCTCTCCAACAATAAGACTAATGAACACTTGTTTACAAAGCTTACCTTAGGGCTGGGTGATATGGCAAAAAAAAAAAATCACGATTAATTTATTCTTATCATCCGATCATGACTAAGATCATGATTTTTTTGTTAACCTAAAAAGTGACTACAAAATAATTTAACAAATAAATAGCTACAGGAAAAAAATAATGGCTATTATTTCACTTTCTATATAAATTTCTATACAAAAAATAGCTGTGGTTGAGTAGAACATTAAATTACTTTTGCAAGGTATTTAAAAGGTATTTACCAAGGGGAAAAGACATTTGTGTAAATTATAGAATCTCAGATTAATAAAGTTATCCTTTTTTAAAATTCAAGTTTTAGAATTGAATTTCACATTAAATATGCCATAAAGAAACATAAACCCCACAAACAGCAACAATTTGTGCACACTTGCCAACTGAATAGGATCTAACTCATTACTTTTGTCATGGAAGGAAGGAAGCCCCCACCCTCCCCCCGCCCTCCTGTTTATAGTGCTTTATCAAACAACAGACAATGCTGTTTCATTTTTTCTGAAAGAATATCTGATTCTGCACACGACAAAATGTTGGATAAACTCCCACCTTCTGAGTGTTCAGGAGTTTACAGCGTCTCTCAGCTGCTGTTTGTGATTAGACTCAGACAGGAAGCGGTTTTCAAGTTGTATCCAGCCCAACGTGTGCCGATAAAACTTACAGAAAAGTTCTACTCCAGATAAATGAAGAACCACTGGGACATTGTTCTGTGCTAAACGTTACCCTAAGGCCGCTTCATATTTTTGGAGGACGCTTTAGTGAGCTGCGCATCGCGGCTCACTTTTCTTTCCCCCCCTCTTTGTCTGTGTTGGGAGGGGACACCCTGCATGCCTGTTAGCAGGTAACGCAGGTACAGGAAGCGACAGTGGAAATACCTTAGAAACTCGCCCAAATAAACAAACTCTGTGAGATTCAGCGTTTTATACTGGATTACTTTGGTTAATTCTGCGATTCCGTCTGCGTTTCCTTAGCAACTTATAAATGTAAGTGGAGAAGGAGAAGGTGGATTCTGATTGGCTGTTGTGCACCTTTCCACCATGTTTAATTAAGAGGCTCACAGCTGATCACCATGATGACCTGAATATTTTTTTCTATCAATAATCGCAATCAAATAATCGCCCAGACCTACCTTACCTCCTCTGGATCCATCTGCTAATTTGTCGCATTTCCTTTTCAAGATCCGCTTGATGTTCTCCTTCACTGTAAATAAACTCATTTACCTTTTTAATCCCGAGTCTGCCTGTCATTATCAGTCAAGCCTGTATTTGTGTACTCCTCAAGTTGAAACCTGATAGAAATGTTATTTATTCCAAATATTGATGTTTCCTTACATATTTTATAGTATTTTTTGTGGGCTTGCAAAGGGGTTCCCAGGCCAGAATTTAATGCTGTTTGGGGGGCCTTGGCATGGAAAAGTTTTGGAAGCCCTGATGTAGCACACATATATTTGGCGTTCTTTCAGGTCTAGAAGATGTAAAACATTTCATAGTTTTAAGCTGTGTGGGAAACAAACTCAAGATAAATAGAATAAACTGCCAAACCATTGACACCTAGCCTAATTCTGTCTATATGTAGTATGGTAGCTGCAAAAAATGTTGCTGTGCTTACATTCACTCTTCTTATGATTAAAAGATGCATGCAGGCAAAAAAATGTCATTATATATCAGTAAAAGATCCTTTGTACAATAGTCATTTATGTACAAAATATTTCAGTTATATCTGTTTATTAAGGTATTTTACTCACTTCCTTTTGTAGCAGTTTGAGGTTGACATTTCCCTCGCAGTGTTGCCAGATAGAGTGGAGAGTTTCCAGCCCAAAAATACATTAAAAACTACAAAAAAAAAACAAAAAACAAAAAAAAAAAACGGCAAAAACCTGCCCAATCAAAACAGTTGTATTTGTTGTATTGCACATCAATACTATGTACTAAGCAATTTTGCATTTCAAAAAGCTACCAGAGTTGTCCTCCTTAAATGACTATGAATCAGCTCCAACAGCAGCGACAGATCAAAAGAGAGGGTCATGTGACTTACCTATCCTTCACATAGCTACAGTGCTGCTGTTTGCAGATAGGATTTAGGATTCATAACAACTACATAATCCATCTTGACTTTCTAAAGATACAAACTATGATCAGAGTGCACACACAAATATGCTATGCTTATTTATTTATTTATTTATTTTTCTATGCTTATTTATACAAGATTAGAACATTTGAAACAATTTAATTTACTAAGGTCGATTTAAATTCTTACCTTTAATGCAGAATAGACTGTTGGCTGGAACGCTGAACATCTGAACTTTAACTCTTCTGATGAATTATAATACAATCCATTTTGATTTGTGATTAGTAACATGGTTGAGTCAAATTTCCCCAATAACTGTCAGGGAGGACGGAATGTTGCTAATGTCTAGGGGTGTCCCGATACCAGTTTTTTCAAGACTGAGTTCAAGTACGAGTACTTCAGTTTAGGTACTCGCCGATACCGATACCGATACCAAGTAGCGGGGTTAGGGTGGATTATCTGTTCAACTTGTTGAATATGAAACAGAATGAAAATGAAATGCAA
>NW_013954096.1:21061-22165 GCF_001266775.1 Austrofundulus limnaeus
TGTCCTCCGTGCTGCTCTTAAATATCTCCAAACTGCCGATATGTTACTTCTTCTTCTTCTTCTTCTCATYGTTCTTCTTCTGTTATTCGGGGGTGCGGTCGGAAATAACTTGTCAGTGCATTAGTGCCACCGCCTGGTATGGATTGTTGTTTACCCTTTGTGCAGCATGCGCAGCACAGGAGGAACAAAAAAGGGGACAAAAGCGGTATCGGTTAAGAGTATCGGCCGGCTTTTACGAGTACGGGTACTTGATGCTGGCACCTCTACTAATGTCCATACATTCCGTGTTAGTCCTGAACCATCCATCAAACTTGACAGGAGCGGCAGGCCCATGCGATTTCTGGAGTCGTCTTTAAGCAGGGTAACTTGAGAAAAGGCTCTTTCAACAGGAGCATTTGATATCGGCAGGGTGAGGAGTTTGATTGCACCAAGTGCTAAATCCCGGAAGCAGTGATTTCCTCCAGCATCTTTAAAACATTCACAACCTCCAACCAAAATAATCGTCAGGTTAGGAGAGGACCCTGCAGAGGCAACGCCCGCCAGATGGCAAAAGCCAAAGAGTGATGGAGACAGGTCACACACGGGGCATTGTTATACCCAGTAATAAGGAATGATTGGTTGAAATGTGTTTTTCATAGGTTTACGCAAAAACCGCCGAACTGACTCCAAACCCGCCCAAATTATGTCCACCCGTCCAAACCAAAAAATACCCGCAAAATCAAAATGAAAACCACCCATTTGTGCGGTAAACCGCCCAATCTGGCAACACTGTCCAGCAGTCCAGGCAGGAAGTTAAGGAGTCTGGTCATGTGACTATATTTACACTAGCTACATGAAATGGATATAGATTAGAGAAGACCTATTATTTTGTTATAAAACTTGAATTAGCTGGCCAAAGCCAAAATAACCCTTTTAGAGCTTCCGAAATTAAAACTAAATTTCTGGCAACAATTGTTGCTGCTGGGATTTAAATGGCAGGACAAAGTAAATTTATATATTTAGTCATTTAACAGGTATAATGGAACTAATACTTTTATGTTTAAGCAAGTAATTCATGACATCCTTTAATGACCTAGATTTTCATGACATGCTGTTCATCTGCAG
>NW_013954096.1:25960-30741 GCF_001266775.1 Austrofundulus limnaeus
GAGTACCTTCATTCTTGGACCACGTATTTCTCTCTTTGTTAAATAAATATTGCCATAAGACAGGCAAAATGCTGAATTCACAAGAACATTGTTCAGTGTGGAGAGACAGACAGAGAGGCACAGAGACAGGCCACGTTCTCTGTGTTTCCTGTTGTTATATATATATCAGCTGATCATCCCACTGAGTACCTTCATTCTTGGACCACGTATTTCTCTCTTTGTTAAATAAATATTGCCATAAGACAGGCAAAATGCTGAATTCACAAGAACATTGTTCAAACAAGAGTAGTTCTTGGAAAAACTAAAAAGGATTGCCATGCGCTGTCCAATTTAAATAAAGATTTGAATTTTGTTGGAGATCACTATGATCTACTACCACCTGAATTTTGAGCCAAATACTGTAAAAATTGCTGAGTTATGGTCAATTTTACCTTTTAGCTATGGCAGCAATCTTGGATTTTTATTTAGCATTCAGAATTTGGTCAAGCTTATTTTTCCGCTACTACTATACTAGTTTTCAGCTCTGTAATTCTTAAAATGGCTGAATTAGAGCATTTTTCTTTTTTATTAGCTTAAACTTGTGATTAGCACTTAGTCTGTGGGCTAGGGTGGGATGGGTTGGGTCACGTGAACTTGCCACGTGCTATAAAATTTAAATAAATTGATTTTACTGTTTTTTGGAGATAATTGTGATCTAGCGTCATCCCAAATTTGAGCCAAAAATGACTGAGTTATGGTCAGTTTTGCATTTTAGATATGTTGGCCATCTTGAATTTTTCATTTGGCTTCAGTATGTGATAGAGATCGTTCTTAGCTATAACCACACAAAATTAGCTAAAAATGTTTTAAAATGGCAGAGATACTGCAGTTTCAAATTGGTTCTGGTGGCAATTTTGAATTCTTATTTAGCATTCAGAATTTGTCAAAGCTGGTTCTTGGCTACTACTACACCAGTTTTCAGCTTTAGAAGTCATAAAATGGCTGAATTAAAGCCTTTTTTTAAAAGTAGCATTAGCGGTTAGCTTAAAATTGTGATTAGCATTCAGAATGTGTTGAGTTAGCTCTTAGCTACCACTCCAACAAATTTTGGCTTTGTTTGTCTTAAAACTGCTGAGCAAGCTGGGTGCCATGTTGAATTACTAAAACTCCATCCAGAGGCTACTCTGCACAGTAATCGTCTCAGCCGATCAGAAGGCCAGATTGTGATGTTGTTACAGGGAGGAGCAGCAAGGATCTGCTGCACGTCACTTTCAGCATAAGAAAATTTTTGAAAACTGTAAGGTCTATTCAAAACTCTTTTTAAATTGTGAGTTAGAGAAGACATTGGTTCTTACTTACGAGAGTTTTAAAATTTTTACTGCACTATATCTCAGCGATATGATGAGTTAAATATAGTAATTGTATTACTTCTAAACAGCATCGAGACAGAAATTTAACATTGAAAACATCCAAGAGGGGGTACTTCCCTGTCTTCTGAAACAAAATCATTTGTCCTACAGCAAAACCAGAAATGTTGGCTGAAAAAGACAAAAATGTCTACATTTTGATATATAATTTGTCTGTAGTTTGAAAATTGTGGCCGTAGAAAGAGGTTGTTCGCTAACTTGTAACTAGCATTCACAATGTGATGAGCTAGCCTAAAATTGTTTGTCGTACAGCAAAACCAGAAATATTGAATGAAAGAAGACAGAAATGCCTATGTTTTGAAATATAATTGTCTGTGTATCATGTAAATTGTGGCTGTAAAAAGAAGTTCACTAAATATTTTAAAAGCCAGACAGCTCTCACTCTGGGTGTCATGACTCAGGGTGGCAGATGGGAACTGAGCTCAATGTATTCCTATGAGATTTTTTGATGGTAGATTTTGCAATTTACATAGCCTTGGTAACTCAAAATGCCACTAAAAGTAATAGCACACTTCCCTCGGCTGAGCTGGTCACTTTGATATAACATTTGTAAGGGTGCATGATGACATTCAGGCCGCAATAGTGCACAACTATAAAAATTAATTATAGAGATCCTTTTTTGAAGTGGATAGCAGTAGGTGACACTAGTACTGAGCGATTATTTGATTGCGATTATTGATCGAGAAAAAAATTCGGGTCGATCATGGCGATCAGCTGTGAGCCTCTTGCTTGACAATAATGGTGGAAATGTACGCGACAACAGCCAATCAGAATCCACCTACTCCTGCTCCTCTTCCTTTTTATAAGTTGCTAAGGAAATGCAGACGGAATTGCAGAATTAACCAAAGTCATACAGTATAAAATGCTGAATCTCACAGAGTTCGTTTATTTGGGCGAGTTTCTAAGGTATTTTGGCCTCTGTCGCTTAATGTACCTGCTTTCGGGGGGGGGGGGGGGTGAGCCGCGATGCGCAGCTTGCTAAAGCGTCCTCCAAAAATATGAAAAGGCATTAGGGTAACGTTTAGGACAGAACAATGTCCCAGTGGTTCTTCATTTATCTGGAGATGATGAACTTTTCTGTAAGTTTTAACAGCACACGATGGGCTGGACGTGAAAACCGCTTCCACTTAGTCGCATCACAAACAGCAGCTGAGGGACGCTACAGAATCATGAACACTCAGTAAATACCTTTTTGAATACCTTGCAAAATAATTTAATGTTCTACTGAACCACAGCTATTTGTTATATTAGAGAAAGTGATATAATAGCAGTTGTTTTTTTTTAACTTCTGTAGCTATTTATTTGTTTAATTATTTTTCAGTCACTTTTTTAGGTTAACAAAAAATCATGATATTAATTGTGATAGGACGATATGAAAAAATTAATCGTGATCTTTTTTTTTTGCCGTATCACCCAGCCCTAGGTGCCACTATTCAATTGCTCTCATTAATTTGATTTGGCAAGCCCTAATTAGTCGGATTGCCTGCATTAGTGGAATCAGCAACATCAGTAGTGTATGCATTAGTATATTTAGCAATGGTTGAATTAGCATTAGCAAAAGTTTTATCATATGATTAGCAGTAGTAGCATCAGCAAAATTGTGCTGTAGCATATATATAAGTAAAAAAGTTACAAATAATACCTACTTACATCACCCATCTCCTGAATGAGCCAGTTGTATGAAATATAAAAAACTGAAACAGCACAAAGTAACGCAGCTGTAGGTAAAGCAGAAAACCTGTACATGCTGAATCATTATTGAAAGAATTACACAGTTTATTAAGTAGACAGTTCAAAAAGACTGAAGTGAACTGAATATTTTGATCCTATGAAAATTATAGACAAATGAGAAACAGTGGCAGATGCTGGTCTTTCAAAGAGGGGAAGTTCAATTTCGGGAAGCTAGCTCGCTAGCTGTGACTGGCGCGAGGCTAGTGTGGAGTGTGTCAGCTGTGAGTGCTTTGTGATAGTGGAGGAGCTCAGCAGCACCCGGTGGACAGAAATGACGATAGAAGTCAGAAAGAGTGATAAAAGGCAGTCTCCAAACACAAGCAGCTACAAAAAAACCCCACCAGAAATAGAAGCTCGATATGTCGCGAGTTGTTTTTAACAAAGAAAATGCAGCTAAGAGAATTAGGAAAGTATCCGGTTAAACTCAGAACAGAATGCTCTCACGGATGTTTACACCAAAGATCGCTGATTCACTCATTTTGCTGTCAATCAAAAAAGGGATTCAGCCTCAGACAGATCATCCAATCATCATGCAGAAGCTGAATGTCTGGGCCAGCCGAGGCCAGCCCACTGCCCCATAGACCCCTAGAGATGTTGAGCGTCTGATGGGTGGGACAAAGCCCAGCATTTATCCAATGACTCGTGTTTCCCTGCAGTCTTTGTTTCACTATTGAACTCTGTGGATGCTCAGTGTCCACACTGTTTAAAGCATCATGAAACTGCAGGAATGAGTGAGAGGAAAGCTGCGTCGTTACCAGTGATAAGAAGCTAATTCTGAACAAAAGTTGAGCACGTTGTAGCACATATTTAGTCAATGACATGTACACACAACAGTATATATTAGATCACTTTTTTTGACATTTTAGGGGAAGCTGAGCTTCCCTTGCAGTCTTAGAGCAATCACCTCTGGTGAGAAAACTGATGTGTGTGCAGATTTGATGTTAACAGTTATTTTTCTGTCCTGCATTGTCCTTCTAAGCTCTGACTGCACATGTGGAAGAAGTGTTGACAGATAGTGTCTGGACCCAGTGTGGTTATAAAAAGGAGACCAGCAACTGGATCAGTGACGTGTCACTTTTATGTTTATAAAAAAAATATTTTATGACTATGAGGAACATTGTCTAACAAAACTTTAAATGTTTCAACGCTAAATTATTTAACATGTATATTTCTTCAAAATTTTGTTGTCAAACTGGTGTTTTGTCTGAAACTGATCTTTATAAAGTTTGTATGTTGTGATGTCTTCACTGAATTTGCTTGATAAATGTGTTTTTTCCCCCACAGCTCAGAGACTGAGGGAAACGCTCAACTGCTGTGTGACATGAAACGCCTCAAATTCTTTATGTATTAACGTTCTGAACTTTGTAAATATACTTTATAAATATGTTTTTTTAAATTAAGTTTAAAAACAAGTACTTTCTGTTTAGACTTGTGTGTTTGGAGCCTCCATGTTTTGGCTGAGGTGTAACCTGAGCCAATGTAGGAAGCTGCACCTGATGTAGAACTATTTTGGTCCCACCAGTAGTACCAACTGTAGTCACTGAACCCACCACACACACACACACACACGCCAATGTAGGAAGCTGCACCTGATGTAGAACTATTTTGGTCCCACCAGTAGTACCAACTGTAGTCACTGAACCC
>NW_013954096.1:30936-35175 GCF_001266775.1 Austrofundulus limnaeus
CACACACACACACACACACACACACACACACACACACACACACCGGACCAGGATCCTATGTATCCTTAATTAAAAAAATAAAATAAAAAGGCCTTGTCACTTTCAGTCACATGTGACTGAAAGTGACTAATACTTACTACTAACTCCTCTTAAGTTCTCTCTATTTATAGAGAAAACTTAACAGGAGTTAGAAGAGTAAATGCTGTCAGTTTATTGATATCTTCAAGTATGGTTAGGAATATTGCATTTCCTCAGGGGTAACTGTTCCTTTCGAGTGGTATAGAGCAGAAACTGCATCAACACTGGTGAGCTGGTCTTTTTTAAAGCACTTTCAGTTAAGACATAATTAAGTTGTAAAAATGTACTTTTCTTTTACTAAATTCTGCAACAACTTTTATGTAGTTTATTGTGATATACCTCATAAAATATTATATTTCCTGATCTCCAACCCAGCCAAGTGTTCCCACTTGCTTTTGAAATTCTGTGTGCAGTTATAACTTCTTAGATAACTAACGCAAACATTTTAAAATGTAAATAATAAGAGCTAGCTATCAGCTAAGTTAGCTAGCATCATTTCTGCTTATATTGGTCTCTCCTTGGCTGTGTCTCAATTCATGGCCACAGTCTACGTGGGCCGTAGGCTGCTGCATAGGCCTTGTCTGAATATTTACACTACACCCCACGCCACTCTCTGAAGTGTGCACGCAGCAGAAGTGCACATAAGGGTTTGAGTTTGTAAGTTACAAGTGTGCAAAAACCTGAGAACTGGGACGGTAAGGGTTATGTCATTGACTTGCTCCTCTGCGCTGTAACTGCAACATCCAAAATGTGATGACCTGTCGCTGTTTTGGCATTTGTACTGCCAAAACGGATAGTGTAACTACAACAAGCCATTATTTTTAAGAGAAGAAAGCTCATGAGCTGAAGGAGACTTATATACCAGAGTATAAGATTTTTTTCTTTTATTAGTTCTTCTTCTTCTTTGATTTTATTGGCAGTTGGCTGACTAGTTTAAGTGCATTACTGCTACCACTAGACTGGAAGGTGCTCAGTGGATATTGCCATATGTCTGCTTTTTAATTGTAAATATGTTATTTCTGTACAATCAGCTGTTTTTTACTGGAATAACTTTGTTCCTGTTTCACAATAGAAAAATGTGTAAACATTTCATCAGGCACGTTTTATAAATAACAAAATGAAAGATGTTTCTTTTAAATTTTTACACAAAATTTAACCTGCTAATCAATACATGAAGAAATATATTAAAATAATAGACCCCAACTGTAAAACTTGCAAAGTGCATCCAGAAACAGTCACTTATTCTGAAATTGTCATATGACAAAGACAGTTTGGAAGAACTGTAATAATTTTATCATGTGTAATATTCACACAAAATTTAGTATGAAAATGTTTTTGGTTTCATGAAAACAATACTAATATAAACAGAAGACTAGCAATTAATTTTATTATAATATTTGGCAAATTTCTTATTCATAAATTTCATTGTCACTTTTTTTAAACTGGAATAACTTTGTTCCTGTTTCACAATAGAAAAATGTGTAAACATTTCATCAAGCATGTTTTATAAATAACAAAATGAAAGATGATATCTGTAAATCCCCTGTGCCAAATGATGGCTATGACTTTTGGTGCCTGTAAAACTTATAGTTTTTGAAAAATTAATGTTTAATAAATTACAATGGCAGTCAATGGAGCCTTGTATTGGTCCAATACTGCCCCCTGCTGCATCTACACAATATGGTACCCCAACTTCCCTGAGTTTTCCAAGATGTTTAAGTGGATCATGTGCCTTTTTGGCAGCACCTGTGAAAAGCTCTTCTCCACAATGAACTTTAATAAGTCAAAGTTTAGATCCAAACTTACAGATGAGCATCTTCAAGCCATACTGAGGGTCTCAGTTGCTTCCTCCCTCAAGCCAAATGTGGCTCAGCTGTGTAAGAGGAAGCACTGCCAAGTCTCTGGCAGCAAAGAGTAGGAGGAAGTAAGAGGAGCCTCTGTTCTGAAGAACCGTTCATGTTCTCCATGTTCTGCATGTTCTGAATTGTTATTCGTGAAGATTGGATTAGTTGTACTTTTTTTGGAATACGTGGACCCCCCCCCCCCCTTTTTTTTTTTTGAAAACTTGGTGCGGTCCAGCGTCACCTAGACTCTGCCTCCAGCGGCCCTCGGGTAAGTTGAGTTTGAGACCCCTGGTCTAGCAGTATCAACCCAGCGCTCTGTGTGTGCACACATGTGTTTGTTGTTCTATCCTCATGGGGACTTAGCACTGACTTTCATTCATTTACTGGTCATCTCTATAACCTCACAGGTACAAACCTGACCCAAAACCTAATCTCACCAGGCTGTGTGTACCAGGGAAATGGTCAATAATTGTCCCCACCTTGACGCAAAAACAGGTACACACACGTGTGCACACACGTCACGCATAGCGAACAACTTTGTTTTTTTTTTTTTTGTTTTTTTCAAACTGAAGTTGGAAAAACTTTATTTTTTCTTGTTAACTGTGGAGAAGAAAAGATGTGAACGGTTGCTTTCCCTTTTAATCTTGCTAATTTAACAGTCTGGTTCTGGTCTGGGAGCACAGCAGATCATTTCAGCAGCATGAGGAAACTCACTAACTAATCCAAATTAAATTTTATAAATTGCAGAGTTTTTCATGTTCTACAATTTTAATATTTAAAAAAGCTGCACACACTTTTAATAAATAGTAATATTTCTGCTATTAATTATTCTCTGTTTATCATTCTGGTTGAGCCAAGGCCAAAGATCCAGAAGGCCAAAATACAGGAGTTGGCCAAAATGTTCAGTTTGAGATGTCCTTAAAGATTTGCACTTAAAATTTAGAATTTGTTTTGTTTGATTTATCTTGAGTTAAAATTTCAGGTCACTTTAAATACTTGTCAGTAAGTTATAGGTCTTGTGCAATTCTGGTTCAAATATAGAACTCTATTTTTACAAGAAATCTAACTAATTATTTTTGAGTTAATATTGCCTTAATGGACAGTGGTTTAAAAAATGAACCTGTAAAACTCTGATGTTAAATGCAATGTGGTTGAAAATTTGGGTGCACCCAGCTTTTGTGCTGGTGTAGCTAAGAAAAAATGTTAAGATGCACCAGTGCAACCAGTGCAAAAAGTTAGTCTAGAGCGCTGCAAGTTGATTTGTCCTATGATTTAGGCAATATTCACACAGTGTAAAGTAATAATTTATTATTTGATTATTTTTAGGGCTCTGTCAGACAAATCTGAACTGTTGAAGAGATGGTTAGCTAATATTAGTTTCATCCTATAACCATGCAGTAAACATTTTCTAAGTGTTGACAGTAATTATATAGCATTTAGAATAATACTATTTGTAATAATAGTCAGGCTGTCTCAATTCATGGGTTGCAGCCGACGTAGGCCACATTTGTCTGCCATTTGCGTCACAGCCATGTAGGCACCTACTCATGCGGCCGACAAAACTCCAAAAACGTATAGGCTGCATCTGAGTATCTGCACAGCCGTCAACAAAATAAACAGGAAAACAAAGACGGCAAAGGATTTTTTTAATTTTACGATGGCGCTTCATTTTTTATGACAGAGTTTGGAAATTTGTCACGGACTGTATGTTAAGCAGCTTAACTGAAGAAACCTTTGTTGCAATGAGATGTTTAATAAAATGTAGTTACAAGTACTGATAATGGAGCTAAATCCAATTTATTGTTTATTATTTATAATTGTGACATTTTTCTATTAAAACTGAATTTTGTGAAGTTGTACCTTGAAAAAAAAACCTGAAGTGATGTGATATAAAACGTATCACCATGGAAATGAGGCAGTGCGTAGGCTACACTGTCTCATATAACAGTCGTTTATCATCATCATCATCATTTATTTATAAAGCACAATAAAAACCAAAGTACGGTGGCCTGGAGGTGCAAAACAAGATTACAAAATCTGAAACACTTTTACAAGTTCTGAAACAAATTTACATTGTTGAAAACACTTTTACAGTTTAGAAAACACTTTTACAAGTTCTGAAACAAATTTATATTGTTGAAAACACTTTTACATTATCTAAAACACTTTTACAAGTTCCGAAACAAATTTACATTTTAGAAAACACTTTTACATTTTAGAAAACACTTTTACATTTTAGAAAACACTTACATTTTAGAAAACACTTTTACATTTTAGAAAACACTTTTACATTTTAGAAAACACTTTTACATTTTAG
>NW_013954096.1:41834-45673 GCF_001266775.1 Austrofundulus limnaeus
ATTATTACCTGTGACTGTTTCAATATTTCTCAGTTTAAGGACAATCAGATAATGTAACCCTTTGGCATAACCACCTGAACTTTTAGTTGTGATTTTTCAATCAACATCGCTGACTTCATTATTAGTGGCACTGAATAAATGCATTAATTATAATATTATATTATTATAACCTTTGTGTGCATTTGGCATTATCTGAGTTTGAAATATTAAAAACAAAATTCATAAAGCTATAAATACTCTAATGCCCCTACTTTTAGCACCAGATAGATTAAGTTTCAAGCTAAGCCTGCAAAACCCGAACATCAAACCATTTTAATCCGTGCATCCTCAGTTACCATTAAGTAACAATATCCAGTGTCCCTATCAAGGTTAATATAGTTTTGGATTTTTCATTACAGTTCAGTTTTAGTCAGTTTTTATTTATTTCAGTTACCCAAAATGTTGTCGAATCTTAGTTTTCGCTTATTCCATTCGTCTTAGTTAACTATAATAGCCCCGATCTCACAGTAAACACCTCAAGTCTCAAGATCCATTTAATCCATTTTGCCAGCTGTTGCAATATTTTAAGCTACTTCAATCTTTGTTTCAGTAATAGCATTACTGGTTCTTTATCTATGAAAATTCTCTTCCATTTCTTATCTATTTGCTAGTTAGGGTCAATCAATATTATCACAGTTAACTGTTAGTATGTATTTTTATTTTAACCAGCCTAATTTTAGTCATCTATTTAGTTTTTCCTCTTTTTTTCACCAGTATCTCAGCTCCTTTCAGCAGGTGTCTTGTAACAATGTTACGTTCCTAACCAGGACTTATTAATTTTACCATGTCAACTGGGTTTTTTTAGCCGTTGTACTGCTTTTTCCGTACTAATCCAGGTTTTTAATAAGATCATTATTTTAAAATCATTTTTAGAGTTTAGAAAAATGCCTACATCTAAAACGTACAATTATCATCACATTTATCATATTCAAACAGCTTTTTCACTGTAGTCCTACACAGGCCTACTATAGCATTTACTGTAGTACATCAAAATTGATTTCATCTTAAGACTTCACTCATTACACATTTTCCACTGTGTTCCCAGCAGCCTTCAGCTAAAAATATTATATTTTTTTCTCTTTTTTGTCTTTTAGGAGACACACTTCCTGTCGTTTCTTACGTATGGGAGCCGGATTCAATCAAGCTTCCATTCTATACACCCCTTCATCCAATTTAGATAACCAGCCTTTAATGTTAATGTGTATCCAGCTATACCACAAAGCTATATGTTACACTGCTCTGACAGATTTAGTTATAGGTTTTAATAGTTTCACAGTAAGTCATCATATTGTAATCTATCTTCAAAGTCATCATGTATGGATTTTGTCCTGCACCCTGCTCTAATTTTAAGTAGTTTATAGTGGTAGTAGTATAGATGCTATTATGAGGGGAGAATTTAATTACCCTTTAATTACCCTTTCTTTATTTATCTATACAGGCTGAAACAAATCCATGGTTTTCTTATCAAAACTATGACTACAAAAAATCTCTGTATATCCTTTATTTAATTACACAAAATTTTTTTTTCCAGAGCTCAACCCAGGTACGACCCTTTCAGTCACGCCCCGCACCCTCCAGCCCAGAGGCAGCCATGGGCCCCACCCAGACTGACCAGGTAGTGACCCAGTTGCAGATCAATCCATCCGCTTCACCACATCTGGAAGGCAGCCGCATCGTTGACGCCCCCTCACAAAGTCCTTTTTTTTACAGTTCATAGTTCTTTGGTAATATGGACCCCCTCCCACACAAGAGTCCTTTTTAGAGTTCTTTTCTTTGGTCTTTGAGCTCCATCACATGGCATGTTGTGTAAAGGCCGCCAGACCTCAGTTTCGTCACATGCTGACTCCATCACATCGCACAGACAAGTTGTCAGAACAGGTGTCTTTGGAGATTAACACCCTGGACCACGCTTCAACTGTGCCCCTGATCCGCCCTTTTGAGTTTGACAGGCATGGACCATGGTGTATTTAGGACTGTCTGCCCAGGCTTGATTCCCAGTCACAAGAATAAGAACCCACAGTACCCCCAAACTAGAGGCCAGAATGCGACCTATGATCGCCCCTCAATTGAGCTCTGAACATCAACATGCAACCATCGTGTGACAGCTACATTATTACTTGTTTAGCAAGTGTCGGATTTGAATTTGAGCCCATATAGATACTTTATGACTTATTAGGGCACTGAACAGCTCTGTGGCCTAAATCCCCACAAGTGAAACATCTCATAGACGCCTGCTGAATTTTTCTCTGAACATTTTCTAATCTGAGATGTTTTCTCTTTCCCATAGTCACATTATTTTGCCCCTCATCCCATAATGGCTGTGATGGTAACCCTTGAGTTAGTTTATTTACAGTTATCTCCAGTTGATTTACTCTGTCTATAAGCTCTTTCAGCTGACCATCAGTACACCGTGCTTGATGTAGACCTGTCACATTCTTTGTTGACACGCTCCCCATCCCCATGTCTAACTCACATTCTGTCTGACAGCCTATGATAACCAATTGCTTTTGTCCGGAGCCCATGAATATGCCAGACCGATCCATTTTGGAGGTTTTTAATAAACCGGCTAACAAGCGTATATTTTTGTGTATTTATTTTGAACAGGCTCTGAAGATTAAAACGGAAAAATAACTTTGACACCCGGTTGTAAGGGAAGAGGACTTATTTAAATAAGCCTCTCTTACATACTTCTCATAATCTAGTTATGAGAGAAGTTTTTACCAAGGTATTTCTCATTACTTTAATATTTTGACTGTGCAAAGTGAAAAGTGACGCAATAAGGGAACGTTCAGACGAGTTCAAGTTGATTCATAAAAGATTATGCAATCATTTATTTACACAAATTGAACAGATCATAAGTACACCTGATTGTGGGTTTTCCTATAACAAGCTTCAGAGTTAAATGAGATAAAACTCGCATCCGAATTTCAGTTCACATTAAAACTCAGATTACTTATATAGAACAGTAAAACGTCAGTTCTGATGTTAACAACCAAACAATTTACTGGCACTTTTAACTTAAGATTGGCAATTAAAGGATAAGAAAAGAGATGAAATTAAGGTTAGTGTTTCTGCTTTTATTTTGGTAAGGGTATGTGACAACCGGATCAGCAACGTCCCATCTGCGCTCAGATTTCCACATGACACATCACCCCAGAACACGACAGCGTTTACCTGTTGATGGCTTCTTGGCCACACTCCGGGCAAATACACTGCCTCACCTCAGACCAGTCAGGGAACGAGTTCCTCGGCCCGCTCAATGCTCCGTGGCGAGAAAGTGTTATTTTAGGCGACTTTACGTCTGCTTCGATCTTCGCCAGAAAGATTCAAGCTGAAGCTTCCGGTTGTCCTTCAAAATAAAAGTTCTCCCCTCGGGTGTTAAAAACACGCGTGCTACTGTCCTGGCCGTCAAATCTGCCCTATTTGGCTTCTCGGCCAGACCTGCGGCCGAGCTGGTTCCTCCGGAGAGAAATCAGCCGGTCTCCCTGTTTCGGCATTCAGGAAGAAGTGTTTCCGTCTCTCAAAATCGTCCGTGTTAGTAATAGAGGCGGACGACTTTGGTTCCGCCCTCAGACTTAGAATGAGTCAGAGAAAGAAAGGAAGATAAGAGCTTTGCTAGCCGGCGCCAGTCAAGGATAAATTCTGTGGCTGTCACAACAGAATGATAATATCTTCTTTAGCTTTCTTTCTGATAGACTAAGAGAAATCACTGTAAAACATTTATGATGATTAATTAACATTTCTGTTTAAATAATCAGTCTGAACTTTGCTAGTCCAGATAAATGAAAGATTTTCTCAAG
>NW_013954096.1:46188-48084 GCF_001266775.1 Austrofundulus limnaeus
CAAATGCTGCTGACTAATCTTTAACACGTAGGTTTTGAGAGAGAGAGAGTTCAAATTTTCCCTTTTGATCAAACTTGTTTTACCCCAAAGACTGTTGGCTTTAAAATGTTATCACTACTGAAGAGCTTAATAAATTCAAAATCAAAGCTTAATTACTAGTTTCATATGYAAACTAACAATCAGATTTAACTCAGAACTATTACCAATTTCCCTGCTGACCTCTTTTTGTTTTTACAACCAACACAATGTATTGGTAGGTTCGAGTTTTATCATTATCGTTTCTTTTCTTTAAATCATGAGGAAGAATAATTAAAGACACCAGAAAGTTACAGTTAATGCTGAATTATTACTATTTCAGTTTTCAAACCCTGTCTGAAACCATTCAATGTACTGTAAATAAAAAAATAAGGTTTATTCAGCCAGAAATGTTTTGTCTTAAGCATGCAATCTCAGCCACTCTCCAGCTACTTTGTACTCTCTGTCTTTTTAGGGACACAACATTCTTATTATTCTATTATATTTCAAGGTGTTTGTCTAACGGTTTAGTCTGCTGACACAGATGTCATTTAAGCTGTCTGTCTTTCAAGGCCCTTTCAACAGTCACCCCTCTACCTAAAAACCGCATCCATGTTTTACTTACCAGGCCTAAAATTTTTCCTATAACATACAACACTCTAATACTTACAAAAAAGGGATAGAAAGAGAAAGAGTTTGACTCCTGGATTTTTTCCCAATGCACCCGTATCTGACCTCAAAAAAGAATTTCTATTTATACGGAATCCGCCACCAGCAAATCACAAAATAAGACGCATGGATTTTTCCTTCCCATGGGCACTTCTAACTGCCCTTTAGGCACACCACCACATAATCTTATCTTGACCCCACCTAGACAAGTGTCGTCTTTTACAGAAGACGCACCCAGGTTTTTCGGAAAGAGCTCATGAAAAGGCCTGACGAAAGAGTAATATATTTACACACAAAATGCACCAAAACATATATTAAAACACATTTTACTTCCCAAAGGGCCCAATTTATTGTATGGTTTTAAACCCCCACAGACTGTTATGTTCAAACGCTTTTAACCCGTCTTTGTAACCGTCCACACTAATCCGCATTTGTTTTGACTACGCCCAATACCACACTTTCTTTGCTGAGCTGACACACAGGCTTAGCTTAGCAAAGCTAACACTTAGCGGGGCTCCCCTAACCCCCAGCCCCACGCGCCAGCCGGTGGAAAAACAGATCGTCGGTCCGTCCTGTCTGTTTATCAAAATGGAAAGCAAAAAATGATTTTGCTCACCTGTTGTCTGGCGCGCAGAACCTAGGACGACCTGGCTCCCCCCACCCCCACCCCCGCTAGGCGCACCAGCCAATAGAACAAGGCAGCTCCTGCCTCGACTTGCAGTCCGCGTCAGGGTCACCATAACTGTAAGAAAACTTGTATTCAATAAACTGAAGTTGAGATGATAAACACAAATGTTAAATAAAATGATTTGTAGGAGGAATGAAACCATACAACACCAGAACTCTGGAATCTGAGTGGAGGTTTATTCTGCGCCTGCAGACAGGAAACCCACACTGCCCATAAAAACAGGAAGTTCATGTATTTATACAGTTTCTTCAATGCCTTCGCTCGCCCCCTGCTGACCTACGGCTGAGTCACAGGCATTCAGACAAAATTCTCAGCTAATGTCATTCAAACGTTTAATTATGTGTTGTAAAAGATGTTTCGGACATGTAACTATACCTATTTCAATCAAGACATAATAGATTAAACACTGTCAACATTACAAAAAGGAGAACTTAAGAATATAGTGTTGTGCTTTTAACATCAGTACTAATCTCCCTAACTCTAAATTTCTTCACAAGTTTACTAATAATAGTTCATAATTAATC
>NW_013954096.1:49737-52644 GCF_001266775.1 Austrofundulus limnaeus
CTTTAAATCGCTGCTTCCTGGTCAACAGTTGGCTCTGGAAGGATCACTTTTTTCTTTTTTTCTTTTTTTCCTTTCTTTTTTTTTTATTTTTATTTTTTAAGCGAGTGGTTGAAGCAAATGGAGCATAAGAGCCCCCTGGTGGCTGAAGAAAAAAATCCACGTATAAGCTGCACGGACTATAAGCCTCATGGTTCAAAGTTCAGGAAAAGAGTCGCGGCTTATAGTCCGAAAAATACGGTAGTTACTGAAGACACCAAAGAGTAACTACTGAGTAGTTACCAATCAGGGGTAGACATAAGGATATTTTTCAGGTTATCCAGCGGACAACTTGTTGACAAAACCTGGTTGTCCGCAAAACATTTTGGTTGTCCAAAAGAATCTCAAGAAAAATGTAATTTAACAAGTATATTGATCTATAGAAAAAGTTTATTATACAGTATATTATAATTGTTGTCAGTCAGCCAGGTTGACAGGATCAACGTGAATAAAACTTCCTCATTCTCTTCTTTGAAATTGATTATTTAAGGCTCAGGGAGTAAAGCAGCAAAAATGTTGCTAATCTAGAGATTACCCAACATTCATAAACTTCTTTCTGCTCATAGGTCAAACATTTTCACTTAAATAGGAGTATCCTGTGTACATGACCTTATTAAAAGTTACAGTTCAATGTTCTGTTTGGCTTTACCAATTTTTTCTCTCTTTCATTTTTACAAATGACAGACACCTGTGGCAGAGAACTTTAATCAAGGTCTCTTTCTTTTCTTGGTTGTCCACCGGACAACCAGGAGACAGGATCTGGTTGTCTGAAATGAAAATAGGTTGACTCGGACAACCTAAACAATGCTTATGTCTACCCCTGCCCATGACACCAAAGAGTAACTACTCAGGAACTACTGAATAATTACTGAGTAGTTACTGATTCGTTCCTCAGTAACTACTGTTTTGGGTGCTTCTCTTTACTTTAGGGTACACAAAAAGAGTAGTTATTGGTCAGTTACTGAGTAATTAATGATCCGTTCCTTAGTAACTACTGCTTTGGGTTCTTCACTACATCAGTGAACAAAATAATAGCCAGGCATTGATTTAGTACTTAATAAGTGATAGTCAGATGTATGTAAGATGACATCAATACAACAATATAAAACTACTTACATCTTTCATCAACAGGTTTCCAAAATAGTTAAACTAATAAATATCCTTGACCTCACAGGAACAGGGTTTATTCAGAAATCGCATGAAGATAATTTCCTGTTTCCCAGGAAACAAATCAGAAGTCCCCTAATAAGGATGAGCTGTGTGTTCCCCAGTAATTTCTGGTAAACTATTCAGTAGTTCTTGAATAGTTACTCTTTAGTGTCATTGGTAAGTTCTCAGTAGTCCCTGAGCAGTTACTTTTTGGTGTCTGATAACTGCTCAGTAGTCCAGGAGTAGTTACTCTTTAGTGTCCAAAGAGTAACTACTCAGTAGTTCCTGAGTAGTTACTCTTTGTGTCCAAACAGTAACTACTCAGTAACTGACCAATAACTACTCTTTTTGTGTACCCTAAAGTAAAGTAAAGCACCCAAAAGAGTAGTTACTGAGGAACGAATCAGTAAATACTCAGTAAATACTCAGTAGTTCCTGAGTAACTACTCAGGACACTCTGTGTCCAAACAAGTAACTACTCAGTTACTACTCAGTAGTTCCTGAGTAGTTATTCTTTGGTGTCCAAACAGTAACTACTCAGTAGTTCCTGAGTAGTTACTCTAGTACCCTTGGTAACTACTCAAATCTAATTTGAACAGTACTGTTTAAATGTAAAGCTTAGAAATTTAACTTTGATGTATAAGATTTTATTTTTGTTAGAAAAACGTTCATTTATATTGACTGTTATTGTTTATGCCAATATAAACATTTTATATGTAAATTTTATATGGATAGATGTTTATAGAACTGGTACTTTTGCCATTAAATAACATTGCATTTGCTTTAAAACAAAGTTATATAGAAATTTTTTGTTTCAGATGCTGCTACATAAAATCACGTGGACATTTATGGGCCGTGATGATGATGAGGAGGAATGTGATGTTGACTCCATGTGCCGCATTGAAGAACACTGATTGAAACAGGTGTGRTTTGTTCATATTGACTGATACATCACTGTGTTTATAAATGTTTGTAAATTTTGTAAAAAAAACAAACTGTGGAGGTTTGTTTTCATGACAACATTTTGCCCTTGTCCTTATGTCTGTTTTGCCTCATCAGATCCACGGGCTCAGCTGCTGACATTCTGGGTTGGATGGGATGTGCTCCCTTCAGGCAGATCTTCCTACTTCAGCAACATGTTTTACACACTAAAGTTCCCAGCCCAGATCAAAAACTACAAGGAGTTTGAAGAAGCACTTACTTCTGCCATACATAGTTTAGGTAACGTGGTAAAGGTGTTGGGTGCTGTTCAGGAGGAAATGACAAGTTGATACAAATTTAGTTGGGATTTAGTTTATTGTTATTGATAAGTTCTGCTTTCCAAAAATTCTTATTGTTCCTTGAGTTTCATGCAATTACATTGATTCTGAAACACATTCTTTTGCGCTCTCTCTCATTCATACTCAGGTCTGGAAAAAAATATGACCACTTTAAAATGATCAGTTTCTACGATTTTACTCTGTATAGGAATATGCTTGAGTAAAATGAACATTGTTATTTTATTCTATGAACTACTGATGACATGTCTCCAAAATTTCAAGCAAAGATTTAACATTTATTTGCAAAAAATGAGAAATGGTCAAAATGATGACAAAGATGCAGTGCTTTCAGACCTCAAATAATGCACAGAAAACAAGTTCATATTTATTTAGAAACAACAGTACTAATGTTTTAACTCAGGAAAAGTTCAGAAATAAATATTTAGTGGAATGCTTTTCACCA
>NW_013954096.1:53644-54688 GCF_001266775.1 Austrofundulus limnaeus
ATAACTTGCACAGTCTCAAAGTAGAGTTAATTTCAGAAATTACAGAAATTCCTGGAACAGGCAGAGTGGCAGCATCTTCATCTGACATCTCATGGGCCTGCTGAATATCTGGGACTGATGCAGTCCCTTCATGATGAGTGAGGTTCAGGATCCTCCATGGTGGTGTGCTCTCTGTATCCTGTCCAGAGCTGCAGTGGTGACAGATTCCTTTCAGTTTTAAGCCCCACCATGGACAGACAACACATCACCACCTGCCAGAGACAAGTTTTAACACAATGCAAATGTATTATAAATAATTAAGTTTTAGCAGTGGCGGCTGGTGGATTTTTCTCCGGGGGGGGCTACAAATCCAAAATAGGCTCCTCTCCAAAAGCAATCAAACTAAGTTGTATCACGCCAGTTTATTTATTAAACAAATTTAAATAAAACAGAATTACGATGTCATGTAGTGTTTTATTTTTTGTACATAAATTTTGCTCTTCTGTTACTGAGAATCAAATTTCTTCATGGCTCTGGTTAAAGTCAGGGATGTTTTAACCAGATTCTTTTCTATAGAGCATGCCAGTGAGGTGTGATGTTTTACCTGAGGAAAGTCTGGATTGTCTTCAGTGTTGAGAAGCTCCTCTCAGGTTCAGCTGTAGGTCAGAGGAGATGTGATGAGAATCTTCAGAAGAGTCACAGTCTCTGAAGCTGTCCTGCAGATTGTTCTCCATGAAGGGCTGGTACAGAGACACATCACCACTGCAGCTCCTGAACTAGATCAGACTTCTTGGTCCTGTTCAGCATTGGGTGAGCCTCCATGGTCTTCAGAGCTGCTTCAGAAAATTGTCTGTGATCCTGCAGGAACCTGTCAGCCTGCAGCACTGTAGATCAGATGCTTTGTGGCTGTCTCAAGATGGTGTCACAAACCTAAAACAATAAATACACAAATTTAATTCAATGTGAAGATGGCTACAAGTGAGCTTTCTAATTTAATATGAAAACTATTTGTTATTTTAATAGCAACAAATTGTTGCAGCTCTAAGTTGATTATTACATTATATG
>NW_013954096.1:55688-57398 GCF_001266775.1 Austrofundulus limnaeus
ATTCTAGGGTCTGTGTGCATTCAGTAGGGCTATTGCCCTGCTGTAAAACCTGTTCCTGAGTCTGTTGGTCTGTGATTTCAGCCCCCTGAATCTCCTGCAGGTGGGCAGCAGCTCAAACACCCAGTGTCCTGGGTGTGTTTTGTCTTTTCGTATGTTGCGTGCCCTCTTGAGACAGCGGGTTTTGTAGAGCTGTTCCAGGTATGGGAGTGTGTCGCCAATGATTTTCTAATATTATTAATAATATATATTTATAATTTTAATAGAGTGCTGAATGGGTAAATGGATAAAGACGGGAGCAAAACAATCATCTCCTTTGTTTTGTTGACATTCAAGAAAAGAGGATTGTTCCCACACCATGCCACAAAGCGGTCCACCAGCTCTCTGTACTCAGCTTCCTGTCCATCTCTGATACACCCAACAACTGCAGAGTCATCTGAGTATTTCTGTAGATGACAGCAGTCTGACTTGTGCTGGAAGTCTGAAGTGTACAGTGTGAACAGGAATGGTGAGAGTACAGTTCCCTGTGGTGCTCCTGTGCTGCTGACCACCTGGTTAGACACACAGTCCTTCAGTCTCACAAACTGTGGTCTGTTTGTCAGGTAGTCTTTGATCCAGGCGATTGTTGAGGCCTCCACCTGAGTCTTCTGGAGTTTCAGACAAAGCAACTCAGGCTGAATTGTGTTAAAGCAATGAAGAAATCAAAGAACATGATCCTGACAGTGCTGCCTGCTTTGTCCAGATGACAGTGGGTTTGTTGAAGCAGGTGTTTGATGGCATCTTCAACTCCAATTCCACAGCGATAAGCAAACTGCATGATGTCATCTCCATGTGACTGGCAAAGACCAATCCAATTTGTAGCTTAAAACAACCCTGTAGGGCTTCATCAGCTTCCTGTGACCACTTTCTCACAGTCCTTGTAGTTACAGGTTGTCTCTGACTGAACAAGTGGTTTGAGTTCTGAGCAGAGATAAACAAGGTTGTGATCTGAATTACCCAGAGGAGGTCTTGCATTGGCGATATATGAATCCTTAACATTTGTGTAAAATAAATCCAGTGTCTTGTTTTCTCTGTTAGAGCAGCTGACAAACTGTTGAAACATTGGCAGTGTAACAGAGAGTGAGGCATGATTAAAATCACCAGATATTGCCACGAATGCATTGGGGTGTTGTGTCTGTATCTAAGCAATAATGGAAATGATAGCACATGCATTGTCAACAACAGCTGAGGGTGGAATGTAAACGGTTGCCAAAATAATACTGGTGAACTCTCTTGGTAAATAATAGACAGAAAATTACTGCCAAGAGGTCAATGTCTGGACTGCAATGACGACACTTCACAGTAACATGTCCTGGATGACACCATCTGTTGTTGACAAGCACTGCTAATCCACCTCCTTTCTTTTTCCCGCTGCTCTTTAAATCTCTGNACAAGTACAAGTACTTGATGCTGGTATCGGATCCGATACCGATACTGGTATCGGTATAAAAACTCGGTTAAAACTAGAGGTGTCCCGATACCGATACTGGTATCGGGACACCTCTAGTTTTTAAACATCTTTTCTATATTTTTAGTGTTTTCAACTGAGGGGATTTGATATATTTATTTTAAATAAATTATAGCAGAGGATGTTCTCTGCACAGAAAAATATAATTTATTTTACTGTGGTTTTTTAACCAAACTGACAAGTTTCTCCAGTAAAATTATTGTATA
>NW_013954097.1:0-369 GCF_001266775.1 Austrofundulus limnaeus
CGCACGCACGCACGCACACACACACACACACACACACACACACACACAGACACACACACACACACCCCTGAGTGTGGTCATTAACCCCGCCCCCCCTCTCTGCAGACTCCGTACCATGTGAACCTGCTGCTGGCGGGCTACGATGACTCGGATGGACCAGGTCTCTTCTACATGGACTACCTGTCCTCTCTGGCCAAAGCCCCCTTCGCTGCCCACGGTTATGGAGCCTTCCTCACCCTGTCCATCCTGGACCGGTACTACAGACCGGGTCAGAACAGAACCTCAGCTCCTCTGCAGCATCCTGTCATTCATTAGTTTCCATGTCTGATGTTTCTACTTCCTGTTCCTGTTCCTGTTCCTGTTCCTGTT
>NW_013954097.1:1369-3649 GCF_001266775.1 Austrofundulus limnaeus
CAGTCTGTCTCCAGTCTGTCTCCAGTCTGTCCTCAGTCTGTCTCCAGTCTGTCCTCAGTCTGTCTCCAGTCTGTCCTAGGTCTGTCCTCAGTCTGTCTCCAGTCTGTCTCCAGTCTGTCCTCAGTCTGTCTCCATTCTGTCTCCAGTCTGTCCTCAGTCTGTCTCCAGTCTGTCCTCAGTCTGTCTCCGGTCTGACCTCAGTTTGTCCTCAGTCTGTCTCTAGTCTGTCCTCAGTCTGTCTCTAGTCTGTCCTCAGTCTGTCTCTAGTCTGTCCTCAGTCTGTCTCTAGTGTCCTCAGTCTGTCTCCAGTCTGTCTCCAGTCTGTCTCCAGTCTGTCCTCAGTCTGTCTCCAGTCTGTCTCCAGTCTGTCCTCAGTCTGTCCTCAGTCTGTCTCTAGTCTGTCCTCAGTCTGTCTCCAGTCGGTCTCCAGTCTGTCCTCAGTCTGTCTCCAGTCTGTCTCCAGTCTGTCCTCAGTCTGTCTCCAGTCTGTCTCCATTCTGTCTCCAGTCTGTCTCCAGTCTGTCTCCAGTCTGTCCTCAGTCTGTCCTCAGTCTGTCTCCAGTCTGTCCTCAATCTGTCTCCAGTCTGTCCTCAATCTGTCTCCAGTCTGTCCTCAATCTGTCTCCAGTCTGTCCCCAGTCTGTCTCTAGTCTGTCTCCAGTCTGTCTCTAGTNGTATGTTTATTCTTGTCATATATCTAAAATAAATTACTTTATTTTGAGAAATCTGACAAGTTCTTTTCACATTCATGACCAGAGGGGTGTTTCATGATTCTGATTTCATTTCTGCAAGATCTTGTGGAACATGAGTTTTATGAGATTAAGCTGGTATTAATCTCATAAAGCAGGGTTCTTTACAGTGTACAGCTTTAAAAAAGTAAATTCTACCCTGAATTAAAGAGTGAAGAAAAAACTCACATGTGTCGCTTATTTTAAAAAATTTACTTCAACAAATAAACTGAAGCTGGAAAGATCTGCAAATTAAAAAACAAGTAAATAAAACATTAAATTATTTTATCCTAAATAACTAATCTGTGTAATTTAGTCCTAAAACAATTTCAGAGAACTGGAATGTAAGAGTGATGAAGCCAAATAAATGTAACATGGGCCTGCCGTACAGTGAGCCTGTTGAACTGAGCCTCTGCTGCTCTCAGAGCACAAGATGGATTTATGACTGAAGAGCGTCCATCTTTTCATCATCTCTGTGGGGAACAACACATAAAACCAGTGTTTTCTCTGAAAAGTTGGTGTAAAAAACTACGGTTGTTAAAACTTCACTGTGTGATGTYAGAGGAGGACATGATCCTGTGACACCATGAAACTTTTCTACACAGGGACGGCAAATTAAAGCATTTATTCTCTGTACGTGTTCTAAAACACTATCATTCTTCTTTTATTTCCAGAATGTTTAGAATAAATGACCGTATAAAAATAAATAAAAGTTTTACCTGCCCCGGGCAGTGGGGCAGGACCATCTGTTGAAGCCTGATTTTTACTCTGAACATGTTAGAAACACGTCTGACCTCCTGCTGAAAGAAGAGCAGTTATTGTGTTGTTGTTGTTGTTGTTGTCGTCTCCTTCACTCTGAACCTGTAGGACTTCCTGCTGGCTGGAGACTGAGCGGTGACCTTTGACCCTCAGGTCAGATGTGGATCAGATGTGTCCTCCTACCTGCTCAACCTTCTTCTTCTTGTTGTTTGCAGCTGAACAAACGCTTCATCCTGAACCTTCCCTCCTTTAACGTGCGTTTGATTGACAAGGACGGCATCCATGACCTGGAGAAGCTGAGCGTGAGCTCCAAGTGAGGCCGTGTCACCAGCAGATCTGTGTTTTTGTACTGTCCTGTGTTCCAATAAAACCCTCAGCTCCTCCTCCTCCTCCTCCTGGTCCTTTGTTCTGCTTCAGAACCTCTGCAGCCTCCTGGCTCCCTCCTCTGAGTGCACGTTTAATCCTCACCACTACAAACATGTCAGTGGTTCTGGTCCAAACGGGTCAGTCCAGCAGGAGAACAGGAAGTGGAGTTGAGTGCAGTTAAAGTAAAGCAGGAGTGTTTTTATACTTTCTTACTTTTCTGCCAATATTTACAAAGAAACTTGATGTTTTTCTCTCTGACATGTTTCAGAGTGAAAACACTCGAACGCATCGCTGCAGCTCTCTGGAGGAATGAGCCTCTTGTTTATCCTTGTAACACTGTGTGTGTGTGTGTGTGTGTGTGTGTGTGTGTGTGTGTGTGTGCGTGTGTGTGTGTGTGTGTGTGCGCACAGATAACTCGCTCCTATCT
>NW_013954097.1:3659-5760 GCF_001266775.1 Austrofundulus limnaeus
ATTATTATTATTTTAGCTTAGAGTAGCAAAACATAAGCTAAACGCAAAGAGATGCAAAATGTTAGCTAACAGCTAAGTGCAGTAAAATGCTAATAAAAAGCTAAAGCTTGCTAAAAGCTAAAAAAGGCTAGCTAGAAGAAACATTCTGAAAGCTAAACTAAAACAACCTATTGGACCAGAACCCAGTGGACCCAGATGTGGGACCAGAACCCAGTGGACCCAGATGTGGGACCAGAACCCAGTGGACCCAGATGTGGGACAAGAACCCAGTGGACCCAGATGTGGGACCAGAACCTTCATCTTACCTGTGGTTCGACCAAAGAGTCCATGAAGTCTGCGAGGGGACGTCTGGTCCTCCTCAGACTGGACTGTGAGGTCTCAGGAAGTTCTGTTGATGGAGCCGGGTGGTCTTTTACATCCTTCTGCAGGGCGGGGGTCAGGGATTGGGTCAGGGAGGGGGTCAGGGAGGGAACCAGGGGGTCCATTAGGATGTTAGACGGTGTGGAGGACTCCAGACTCTTGGGAGAACTTGTCTGGTTGTCCCCCGACACGTGGTCCAMGTCAGACCACGCCCCCTGACTGGCAGCTGAGGACCAGCCGGAGCTGGAGAAGTCGTCCAGCTCGGCCTGGTAGCTGACGGAGGAGGTGAAGCTGCCGCTCAGCTCCAGCTGCCTCCCGGCCGCCTGCCTCGCCTCCTTCTCCCTCCTCCTCTTCCTCCTCAGAGCCTCCGTCTTGGACTTCCTGTCCAGGCCCAGGTGCTGGTCCCACCAGGCCCTCCAGGCCTCCTCGCCCCGCCAGGCGGCACTCAGGCGCTGGCTGAGTGGGTCTCTCCATGCCGCTGCGTCCACACTGTTCGGCAGCGGCGCCGGGTCTGAGGCGGCGCCGCGGAGCAGCAGCGAGCGACTCGACATGCAGGACCTGAGCTCCCTCCTCAGCTCCTCCTCCTCCTCCTCCTGGGCTCCTCTCGCTCTCTGAACCTTCAGCAGCTCTTTGGTCTTCACCACGAGGAGCTGCGAGTCGAGCTTCTCCTGGCCGCTGCGCCTCATCAGTTTCTGCAGCCACACCTTCCAGGTGAGCAGAGTCCTGCTGCTGAGCGCCGCAGGAGCACAGCTCCTCCTGCAGGAGCGTCTGACTCCTTCACCCTCCTCTTCCTCGGCTGCTGTAGACTCGTTTCCTCCGGCTGTGACTACGTCAGGGTCGTCGTTAACAAACACCTGCAGCTGCGTCCGTCTGAAGCGCCGGCCCCGCCCCCCAGAACCCTCAGACGAATCAGAGTCCACGTGGCGGTGCTCTGGAGTTTCAGGAACCGCGGCGGCCTGAGTCGGACCGATGACCTCYTCGTCGCTCTGCGAGTCCGAAGCGAGCAGCCGAAGCGCCGAGGCGGGCCGGTCCTCGTGGTCCTGCTGGAGGACCTGATAGAAGACGTCTCCGGCCTCCGTCAGCTGCAGGACGCAGACGCACTCCTCGCCGCTCCGTCCACTTCCTGTTTCCCTCCGGATGCAGGTCAGACCTGCCGAGGAGGAAGAGGAAACCTTCATCACCCTAACGGTCCTGGGGGGCCGCAGCCCTGCATGTCTGACCTGTTCCTCTGCTCCAACAGTACGGAGGACCAACACTGACATKATTACAAATAAAAGCAGGATTATATGAACCACTAAATAAACACACTTAAAATGCACCAATTCAATTAAAAAATAACTTTATCTCCTGTTTTATATTTTAATTGACTTTTATATTTATTTTCCAGCTTAGTTTCAGTAAATTAGTCTATATTTTTGAACACATAGTTTATATTTTACTGTTTGTTAAATATATGTTAATTGTTTTCCCTTTTACTTCTACATGCAATTGTGTGTCTTAAATGTTTATACCTAATTATTTTTATTTATTTCCAACAAGTCTTTTTATTTCTATGTGTTGCATGCGTGTGCCTCGGTTTAGCTAAAAGTTTAGTTTAAAACAAAGGCAAGGAGGAAAACATTACCTGTGCTTTTATTTTTAACTAAACTTTAAAGTGCCTGTGACATACTTTTTTCTTTAATTACAAAAAAATTAAAGAAAATATTCTAATAATTTAGAAATTTGGCATCATTCGAATGAT
>NW_013954097.1:5770-9532 GCF_001266775.1 Austrofundulus limnaeus
AATCAGGTGTGTTGGAGCAGGGAACATGTAAAACATGTAGGACTGCGGCCCTCCAGGACCAGGACTGCCTACCCCTGCCCTGACCGCTCCATAAGGTCGAAGGAGGCGGGGCCAGACGGAGTCGTCTTACCTGCTGCAGGTGAGCRGAGGCGGTTGGCGGCGACTTCCTGACGGTGAGGGATCTGAACCGGGAGGTGTCCGAGACTGTCTCTGGGTCTGAGGAGGGCCTGAGGAGGACCGAGGCTGCAGCAGGGCTCTGCCCGTCCTCCTGTGTACACACACACACACACACACACACACACACACACACACACACAGAATTACACAGACTGTTCAAACACCTCCCTTCAGGCTCCGCCCCCTTCCGAACCCACCTGAGTACTGAAGCATGGTGACTTCCTGAGAACTCTGCGAGCCGAGCAGGACGCCGGCGGTGTCCGGTCCCGCGCAGCCCGGGACCACCTGACTGAAAAGGGGCGGGGCTTTCATCATGTGGTCCCACTTGAGCATGGGCACACAGGGGAAGCGCTCGTCCAGGATGTAGGCGGAGTGCTGAGGGACAYACAGGAAGTGAGCGACAGGAAGTGGGCGGCAGACCTGGCTCGGACGTGTTCGGTTGGTTTAGCCTACCTGTGTGGCGACCAGGTGATGGAAGGAGTGGGCGTGGCCTAGGTACCTGGACTGGAGGAGTCTCTCTCCGCTGCGACACTCGGAGCTGCTGCTGATACTGAACAGAGTGATGCCAGAACCCTCGCCCACCTGCAGAGACAAACAGCCGAAGGCTGCATTTTAGCTGTTTATGCTTTATGACCTTCAGCTCGTTTAGCTGCTAGGACCGTCATGTTTTTAGATTAAATACTTTTCCAAATATTTAACTTTTCTGACCAGTTTTCTACAGAATAAAGCTTTAAGCTCTACTTCAGTAAAATCACAGTTTTTGTCTTTTAAAACTTTTAGCTGATGTTGTGGTGTATTTGGATTTTGATACTTTTTACTTTTAGCTATCCTTTTTCTACTTCTCGGTTTTAGCTAGCCTTTTGTTATTTTAAGCAACTTTACACTATTTTAAGCCAGTCTTTAGCTACTTTTAGAGATCACCTACATTTTGTTTCCTTAAAGCAATCAGTTTAACTACCTGTAAGTATCCTTTAGCTACTTTTTAGTTTTAGCCAACTTTTTGTACTTTTAGTTACTATTTTGCCTATTTTAGCCTTTAGCTATTATTCTGCTTATTTTTATTCTTAGCTAACCTTTTGCTACACGTTCCTTTTAAAAGATTTGAAGCTACTTTCAGCTAGTCTTTAGCTACTGCTGCCTTTTAAGTACTTTTGATATTTTTAACATTTTAGCTGCTACTTTTATATTTTCTTTGCTTTAAGTTACATTTTTGCTACTTCCAGCAATCGTTTTGCTACATTTTCTTTTAGCTAACATTTTGTAGTTTTGGTTATTATTTTTGCTCATTTCAGTTTTTAGTCAACCTTACACTAGATGTATATTATGATGAATTTAAAGTTACTTTCGGCTAGTCTTTAGCTACTTTTGCCTTTTAACTATTTTTGGTACTTTTAACATTTAATTTTCCACTTAACTTTTTTTTAGCTTGAAGTCTTTGTAGCTAAATTTATTAATATTTTGATTACGACTTGAAAACTTGAGCTTAATCCAATTTTTTTGTCATTTTAGCTTTTAGCTAATCTTTCAATATTTATATCTTTAAATGAATTTAAAGCTACTTCTAGCTGGTGTTCAGTCACTTTTGTCCTATAACTAGCTTTTTGCTACTTTTAGCAACCGTTTGCTTTAACTTCTAGCTCATCTTTAGCCACTTTTCATTTCAGCTAGACATTTTTTATTTTTAGTTTCCATTTTGCTTGACTTTTGCTTGTTTTTTAAGCTAGCCTTTAGCAACTTTTAATTTCTGACTAGCTTTAAGCTACCTTTACCTTCAATTCTACTTTTAGCTTTTAGCTAGCCTTTTGAAACTTTTTGACTTTTGCTACTTTTATATTTAGTTAACCTTTTTCTATATGTAACATTGGACAAGTCATGAACCAGATGTGTTGCAGCCGAACCATCAGAAACTTAAAAGACCTGTAAATCTGTAAAAACCTCTTCTTTATAAACAAAGTAAAAAACTGTTTTTTAGTTTTCTGAACTTTAAGTTTCAGAACTTTCTGAACTTGTTAAAGTTTCAGAACTTTCTGAACTTTAAGTTTTAGAACTTTCTGAACTTGTTAAAGTTTTAGAACTTCCTGAACTTGTTAAAGTTTTAGAACTGTCTGAACTTGTTAAAGTTTTAGAACTTTCTGAACTTGTTAAAAGTTTCAGAATTTCCTGAACTTGTTAAAGTTTCAGAACTTCCTGAACTTCAGGCCTCACCCTGGCGTCGGTGAGCTCCACGCCGGTCCGGTCTGCGAACAGAAAGACTCGGGGATGAGCAGAGAACTCGCACCACCTCCACGAGGACTTGGCGTTGAAGTACAGGTTGGTTTCTTCAACTCGAACCTTCTGCAGGCTGAGAGYTTAAACAACATTAAAAACTTGAATTATTGTTAAAAGTCTCTGGAGGCGGAGCTTCTCACTTTCTGCCGACGGTCCACAAGCTCACGGCTCCGCCCTCGCTCGCCACGAGGACTTCCCCTAAGACGTGAGGACTGCAGGAAGGAAGCAGGAGTTGGTGAAGTGTCCTTCAGAGGCAGCCTGCTGAGCGGCGAGCACTCACCTGACGCTCACGCAGCTCGCAGCCTCTCTGGTTTGGACCACCTGCAGCAGGCGGGGCTCGTCGGCGTCGCTGAGCCTCCAGACTCCGCAGCGGTAATCTGAGCGCACGGCGAGGCAACCTGAGACACACAGACAGGGTGAAACATGGAGCGCAGCTGCAGCAGACCTGGGCGGTCCTGGACACTTACAGTGCTGCAGCAGGGAGCTGTGGCTGATCTGCCTGATGGGAGCCTTCAGCTGGAAGCTGTGAGGAGCTCCGCCCCTCAGCTCCACGCCGCGCTGCTGCAGCTCCGCCCGCTGGAAGTCTGAGGTACTGCGCTAAGGAGCAGAAAACACCTGGARAGGACCACGTCTGACCCCTGGCTCCAAGGATACTGAGGCGGTCCAGACCCGCTCCTGCGGGGTAGACCAGGCAGCCCCGGCTCTGTGAGAATGGGACGAAGGCCAGAGCGCCGCCGGTGGTCTTCTCTGAGAACAGGAGGCGGTCCCGCTGCTCCGTCAGCTCCTCGTACAGCAGAGAGCCCAGCAGCTCCGCCGGGACGTCCGGCACCACGTCGGACAGGAGGCCGCAGTACGAGGCGAGGGAGGAGGAGCCGAACATCTGGTGACACCTGAGAGAACACCTGGATCAGCACCGACACGCCGACAGCTGATAACCAAAATCAGCCGAAGAAACTAAAGCAAGATGATGAAGTGAACACAGGGGGCGGGGCCAACCTGGAGCCATCCCAATCATGATGATTGTCTCAGAGCATTTACATGGAGTGCGCTTGTTATTGGCAGTTTGCGTGCATATTTATCATCAAATAATAAACAATTTACGGAAATTCTATCTTTAAACTTCAAAGTACTCATATAAACCTACTAATTTCTACATGGAGAGATTATAAATAACAAGTGATAAAACAGAGTTTATAAAATGGGTGTTTATGAACATCACTTTGCTAAACAGTACATCTATCATATGACCTCTCAATGGCAGACATGCAATGAGCTCAATAATTAACAAATAACTTGATTCTTCATTTTATATATATA
>NW_013954097.1:9632-11297 GCF_001266775.1 Austrofundulus limnaeus
ATATATATACTGCGCAGAAAATCGACATTCAAAACTCCTTCTGTTCTCTGATGCAGCCATCTGCTGCTAAATGAGCCGAACCTTTAGATGAACAAACAGCTAAAATAAAACCTGTGGTTCCTCCATCCAGACCTCCTGATTGTGTGACACTCACATTTTATATTTCATCTTTTCAAGAAAGTTTTTTATTGTCCACATGTTGACGGAACCTCGACGATGTTTCTGTAGGAAAAAAAACACCAAAAGTGTGTCTTATTAAAGAGTAAACTCCAACTCTAAATAAAAATATGTTTTAAAATATAATCAACGTTTTCGTTTCGTGTATTCTAATATTATTAACATGATGATAAAACTCACCTCTTTATGTTTTTTCCCYTATCCAAAGTAAAAATGTTCTCCCAGGAGGTCACTCATGCAGCCGAAGGCATCGTGGCCGTAGTTCAGGTAGAAGTGTTGCATCTAAACATAAAAACAATCAACAACAATATGATCTGGACCATCTAAAAACAAGAAATAAACATATTGTTTTGATATAAACTATCCTAAATCTGAGCGGTTCTGGTGMTTCGTACATGTTCTGTGAATTCCAGTGGATCTGGAGGAGTCAGATTACAAAGAAAAGCTGCAAAAAAATTAATATAAAGTTTATATCCAATAAATACAACTTATCTGATTCAGAGAATGGTGCACTGGGGGGCTACAGGGGGCTTTACCTTTTTTAGGAGAGAGGAGTGGGATCACCACAGGTTCTGTCGGGTTCCAGGTCTGTCCTCCAGCCTGATGTTTGGACATAAACGTCCATTTGGGGACAGAACTGGGGTTGTACTGAAATCACAAACACAAACTGTTAGAGAATCCTGTCAAAAGGCAGCATTTATATAAAATAATATTTGTTTTGGTTAATTAACAGAGTGAAAAGCTGCACAACCACATAACACTATACTGCCGCCACCGTGCTTTACTGTGGTGGGCACAGCTAACCAAGAAGCTAGCTTCACTAACCATCAATCTGCTAAATAAGAATCTTAGCTTCGCTAACGCTAATTAAATCTGTGTCATTTAATGCAGTCACTATTCAAATAATGTCAAATGTTGCTTTATTTCTTTTTGATGCCCTCCTGTTATGTTTCGGGTCAAACTGACCCGTTTTAAAGTTTAATTTTTTTAAATAGTTCAAAGTATTTTTTCTGCATGAAACTTTCTCTATTTGTCTTAATAGGCATAATTTACATATAAAATGAAAAAGGTTCATTTGACATTTTTGTCTTGGTTTTTAATTAGTGGGTCAATTTGACCCAGAACAGAAGGTGTCTTAACCTCTTAAGCACCAAGGYCTTTTCTTGAAGTTTTTTCTCAAAATCCCAGCTGAAATGTGTAACTGAGTATCTCAGGATTTACAAACTCTATTTAAATATTCTTGGTATCAAAATAAAGCACTTGGTAGATTTCATCAGAAGTGTCAGTATTAAAACAGCTGCTGTGGTTTAAGAGATATTGAGGATGGAACATAATTTTTAATTTTATTTCACTCTCACCTGAGTATTTTTTTCATTAGACAGTATATTACCTAGTGCTGGACGATATACCGTTTTGTGTCGAATACCGATTTTATTTTTGTTATGATATGAACTTTTTGAATACCGGACATTCCGGTTTAAATAGCGG
>NW_013954097.1:11307-16450 GCF_001266775.1 Austrofundulus limnaeus
GTGCTCCTCTCTGCTTCAAATATGATGAATTTTTTTTTTTAAAGTTCTGTAATTTATCTATCAACACAATTTACAATTGTGCCTGAAGTAATTTTGACACGATTTGGAACAGATTTTTATGAAGAGCAAACCTTTCCCACTAAATTYGTCATGTGACTAGAATGAGGGACTCAAGGGGATTAATCGTAAAAATTAATCATTATCGGCTAAATAACACAATTAATCGTGATTTATTTTTTTGRCAATATTGCCCAACCCTAGGTCAGACTTACCCAGGAACATTATTGTTGTTGTTCCTCAGAAACAAACAGGAGGGTTAATTAAACTTTATTAAAGTTTAGCTGCTAAAGATGCTACATGCTACATGCTACACACACAGAGCCTGACACATCAGTGCTGCCTATAAGAGTGGATACATTTGATTTATTATTCTATAAATGACACAAAAATAAAAATTTTATGCTTGTAAACTTTTTAATGACTTAAAATTATGGGAACCTAACGGTTTCCAAAATGAGCAAAAAGCTAATCGCTACACGAGAAGCTAGTTCAGCTATTAGTGGATTAGCGGAAGTGGGTTCAAAAAGTCATGCAGTTAGCACAGAGCCATGTGTTTTCTTTGTAGGTTGTAGTTATTTATGCGTTGCTAGTTAAAGTTTTAAGTCTTAATCTGATTTCGTGATTTCTCTGTAAACATTACAACATTTAACTCAAACGGTTCTTTGACAAACTGTGTTTATAACAGKTGAGCCCACCTGTGGTAAAACTCCGTGATAACTGCCCCATCCTGTGGCTTCATCGCTGTTCTGGACCGAAGCCGACGGCGGTCCGTTGTTGTAATAAGAAGGAAACAGCCGCTGCGGGAACTTGTAATCCATTTAACTTTTCTTTAAAGCATTTRAAAACAATTACCAGGCGTTTAAACGCGTGTCTACGTCGCTGTATTAGGAACAAGTCACGGATCGTGCCGCTAGCTACTTATGCTAACATAAAAATAAGTTAAAAATACCCGTTTCTCCTCCCAGGAACACTGAAAAATCAGATTAACAACTTCAACAACTCTGTGTCCGCACCCACACGAAATCTGCTGTCCGAAAGAACCATGAAAATAAAGTTAAAGTATTGAAAGACCCGTCAAACACGTGCCAGACTGTCAGCACAGCGAAACGGAAGTCACGTTCAAAACCAAGAGCGAAAACTTCCGGTTTTGTTCCGCTACAAAATAAACGTACGGGATATGAGGAGAGAATATCAAATAGAAAARAATTTGCGTTCTTATATTTGGTCAAAAAATTACCTCAACAGTTTGTAACGCAATACATCCCCTTTTAATTTTAAGGGTTTAAGTATCTGAACGGAATAWAAACAATTTTAGAGGATTCTACAGATTTCCTGGCCACCGGTTTTTCACGGTATAAACGAGCTCTCTAAGGACATCATAATTAACATATTTTGCTCCATGTGGAAATACCAACTTGTATTAATCAATTTGTAAACACGTCGTTTTTTATGTGTTTAAATGTTCTCTTATTTTGTCAGACCGGAAGTACATGTCGGCTGTCGCCTGATCAGCTGACCGAACAGATCGGTTTGTCGMTGAAACGACAGAACTAAACAGCTCAAAACACAGAAATTTTTTTCTATTTGCTGCGGGAGAGACCGCTTGTCTGAAAGGCTTGGGCCACCCGGACATGTCTCAGTAGGACTTTGTTTATCGGTATGTTTGAGTAAATTTTCCTCGTATTTAGAGCGCGTTAGCTACGATGCTAACTCCGGAAGTGTCGAAGTGATGCAGTCGAGCTCGCTAATCTGGCTGTCCTCTAACGTCAGATAACCAGTGATTGTTAGCTGCTGGTTTAAATGTCCGCAGTGCTGGTTCTCATCTGATGTCAGTGAGTGATGAGCTGCATTTTAACGGGTTTTAGCTGGGTTTAAGATAGAAAGCTATRATTATCAATGCTAATGTAGCTCGTAAACACGAGCAGGTGATGTTTGTTTTCACCGTGTCGTGACAGAACCAGTTCCCCCCGAGGACGACTTTTCTGAAACAATCATGGACCTGAATTTGATTAGATTTGTGTCATTTGATTAGGGATTTTTTTAAGTTTTTATATTGACGATTAGTATATTTAATGTCTGCTTAAAAAATTACAAAACACATCTAAAACACACTGTCTACTTGTACCRTTTTATTAATGTTTCTATAGCTTCTAGCTGCTTTTCCTTTGCTAATTTTAGCTGTTATACTTAACTTTTTTATTTTTATCCAGATTTTTTTCCAACTTAATTAGTCTTGTTTCATTTGGCTGTTAGTCTAAACTAACATTTATATATTTTATAKTTTTGGCTAACCTTTTGGTATTTTAGCTTTTAGCATTTTTGTCAGTTGACTTCATTTAGTTACTTTCCTTTACTAGCCTAAATCTACTTGCAATCTCCATTTACTGTTTTACCACTTTAGCATTTAGCTTTTGTTTTACTAAATAAGTTTTATCCCTTGACATTTACAACTTAATTTATCCACGTTTTGATTTTAGCTAATTCTTTAATTCATTTTTGCTTCAGGCTAACCTTCTGCTACTTTTAGCTGCTAGCTAACAATTTACAGCTTTAGCTTTTAGCTAACATTTTTTCCACAATTGAGTACTTTTGGCTACATTTACCTTTTGTATTTGCCTATTTTTGTTAAGTCTCTTTTTGCGTTAAACTTTCCTGTTGCTAATGTTAGCTGTTAGCATGTCTTTAGATACTTTGTTTTTACCTAGCCTTTTACAARTTTTAACTAGTCTTTTGCTGCTTTAAACTGTTAGTTGGCCTATATCCACATTTATATTTTAACTAATCTTTTTGATATGTTTTGCTTTTGGCTAACAGTATTTTGCTACTTTTAGTTTTTTGGTAGCATTTTGCTTGTTTAGCTAGTAGCTAACATTTTTTGACGTAGAGATACTTTTACCATTTTGCTAGGCTATTTCTAAGTAGCTTCCATTTACTGTATTACCATTTTTAGCAATAAGCTTTTCTTTGGCTACTTTTTGCTAGTTTTCTGCTTCATTGAGCTGAGTTTTGGCCTTTTTGGCAGGTTTCAGCTGTCATTCAGCTCTCAGCCTTTGTGCTGTGTTTTCACAGGAAGTGCAGTTTGTCTTTATAGGAAGTGCAGTTTGTTTTTACAGGAAGTGCAGTTTGTTTTTACAGGAAGTGCAGTTTGTTTTTACAGGAAGTGCAGTTTGTTTTCACAGGAAGTGCAGTTTGTTTTCACAGGAAGTGCAGTTTGTCTTGTTTACACCTGTCTGAATTTTGCTCGGCCCAGACGTGCCTGCATAATGTCCGGGAACAACCTGGTCCTGCCCATCGTGCTGTGGGGCCGGACGGCTCCCACCCACTGCATCAGCAGCCTCCTGGTGATGGACGACTTCAACACCATCGTCACCGGCTGCCATGATGGACAGATCTGTCTCTGGGACATGACTCCTGAGCTGAAGGTACGCAGCAGGATGATATTGTGATGTTGTTTTTATTACCATGTGAGCYATGGGATGATAGTTTTTTTTCTTTCACTTCCTGTCTTCAGATTTGTCCCAGGGCGATGCTGTTCGGTCACACAGCCTCCATCACCTGTCTGTCTAAAGCCAGCTCCTCTGGGGACAAACAGTACATCGTCAGCGCTTCAGAGAGCGGGTGAGTTCTTTTATCGCCATCTAATTGGCGACAGCCAACCGCCAGAAGAAAACAGACTTCRTGTAGGCAGGAAGAACATTTAAATTGAGGTTGATCAACTGGGAGATGGTTTGAACATATCCACAGGAGGGACAGTGAGTGTTTTGCTAAAATGAAGTGAAATAGAGGTTGTTAGCGCATCTAAAGTTGGTAAAACCTWATTTAGCAGAAGCTAATTGGTCTTTTAACGGTTTTCACAGTGAAAAAGCTTTGCTGACTCATAATCTGCTAACCAGATATATAGCTTCACTAACTAAACTGCTAAACATGTAGAAAAAAAAGAAGCTAATGCTAACAGCTACCGCTAAGACGGCAGTCAAGCTGCGTCTCTAGTCTTCATCTCCTTTGAGTTGGACTGGTTTACTTGTTAGTTAGCTGCTAGCGGATTAGCGGATTTAAAGTTGGTAAAACCTAATTTAGCAGAAGCTGATGGATCTTTTAACGGTTTTCACAGTGAAAAAGCTTTGCTAACTCATAATCCACTAACCAAGTATATAGCTTCACTAACACTAAACTGCTAAACATGAAAAAAAAAATTAATAGAAGCTAATGCTAACAACTAATATCTAACTGCTAAGACGACGGGGACGCTGCGTCTCACTTCTTTGTCTCCTTTGAGTTGAAGACTGGTTAGCTTGTTAGTTAGCTGTTAGCTGTTAGTGGACTTAAAGTTGATAAAACCTAATTTAGCGGAAGCTAACTGGTCGCTAACAGTTTTCAAAGATAGTGAAAAAGCTAATCCGCTAAAAGAAAAGTTAGTTTTCCTGTTAGCAGATTAGCAGAACCGTGTTCACCACTGATTGGTGCCTGCTTGTTTTCTCATATCGGGCTGTTGTTGTTGTTGTTTACAGAGAGATGTGTTTGTGGGATGTAAACGACGGGCGATGCATCGAGTTCACCAAACTGGCGTGCGCCCACACGGGGATCCAGGTAAACCTGGTTTCACAGACGGTGAACTGGATTCAGGCAGATGATAAATCAACACAAACAAACAAACAAACAGGTAGAGTAAACGTTTGTCTCGTTCTGTCAGTTCTATCAGTTCACCATRGGCACTCAGAAGGAGGGACGCCTGCTCTGTAACGGTCATTACCCAGAAATCCTTGTGGTGGACGCCACCAGCCTGGAGGTCCTGTACTCGCTGGTCTCCAAGATCGCTCCGGACTGGATCAGCTCCATGAGCATCGTCCGGTCCCACCGCACTCAGGGTGAGGGGGTCTCAGCTGTGTCAGGGTTTGTTAATCTGGATTAAACTGTTCCAGTTGGGCTTGTCTTCAATCTGGATTAACATGTCTGATCTTTCAGAGGACACGGTGGTGGCGGTGTCAGTGACGGGCATCCTGAAGGTCTGGATCATAACAGCTGAGGTCAGCAGGATGCAGGTACACCCCTACACACACACACACACACACACACACACACACAC
>NW_013954097.1:16500-18813 GCF_001266775.1 Austrofundulus limnaeus
ACACACACACACACACACACACACACACACACACACACACACACAACAGTTGTTTGTTTGTTTGTTTATGAATGATTCCTGCTGGAGATGATTGTAAACACACTGATAAACACACTTCAAGCTACGTTTCTCTATAAAATCTAAAGAAATGGAGAAATTATGGCTGAATGAAACTTTCAGAAGACGCTAAAACTGAGGTACTGAAATAAAAAAAAGGCAGAACACTAGCTAAACGCTAAAAGGGCTAAACATTGGCTAAAAAGAGGAGAGCATTACCTCAAAGCTAAAGGAAGCGGAACACTAATTGACTGACTAAAAGTAGCAACAGATGAGCTAAAAGCTAAAAATAAAAAATGTTTAGCTTTAAGCTAAAAGTAGCAAAATACTAGTAGATGCAGCAAAAGTTTAGCTAAAAGTAGCAAAAACACTAGCTAGAAGGTAAAAATAACAGAAAGCTAACTGTAAGGTGAAAGCTAGTTAAATGTACCAGAAGTTTGCTAAAAGTAGCTAAAGGCTAAATTAAAGTAGCAATAAGTAAACTAAAAGTAGCAAAGGGCTGTCTGAAAGTAGCTAAATGATAAATGAAAGTACCAATATGTCAACCAAGAATAGCAAAAAGCTCTCAAAGTAGCTAAACACTAAATAAAAATAGCAATAAGTAAACAAAAAGTGGCAACATGCCTTCTAAAAGTAGCTAAAGGCTGTTTAAAAGTAGCTAAAGTCTAACTGAAAATAGCAAACGGTAAACAGAAGGTAGCAAAAATTAAACTGAAAGAAGCAAAAGTTTCACTAAAACTAGCTAAAGGCTGAAAGTAGCAAGAGGTTTTCTAAAAGTAGCTAAAAGCTAACTAAAAGCAGCTAAAGGTTAACTAAAAAGAGCAAACGCGTAGCTAAAAGTAACATTATGGTGCCTTGAAACTAAAAAAAGATTAGAAGACAAACGTGGAGCCAGAGGCTGAAACAGATTTAAAAAAAAGAACAACGTTAATTGTTTTTAAAGGAATATAAGAGATTTGTGTGTTTTTCTGTGGGTGAAAATATTTAAAAATAAAGTTTAATGTTTTGAAAATTATAAAAGTTGCAAAGCCTCCGCCCTTTAGCTGCTGTATGAGCTGGATGTTGTGACTTAAAAACAACTAAAACACCTGTGCTGACTCAGCATTAAGTGAATGATCCAGTCCACATCAGGCGGATCTTGTTGTTGGTGTGTTTGTGTTACATGTTTGTGTTTGTGTTACATGTGCTTATGTTTGTGTTACATGTGTTTGTGTTCAGGACCTGGACCCGGTCTTTGAAGAGGAGTCCAAACCCATCTACTGTCAGGGCTGTCAGAGCGTTTCCTTCTGCAGCTTCACTCAGAACAGCCTGCTGGTCGTCTGCTCCAAGTACTGGAGGGTGAGTGACCTCACCGCTGCCACGCCCATCTGATGACGTCGCGTCTGAAACCAGCGTCCATCTTTGTTTTTGTGGGTCAGGTGTTCGACGCGGGCGACTACTCGCTGCTCTGCTCGGTGCCCAGCGACAGCGACCAGTCGTGGACCGGAGGAGAGTTCGTCTCAGCCGACAAAGTCATCATCTGGACCGAAGACGGCTGCAGCTACATCTACAAGCTGCCGGCCAGGTGAGCCTCGCAGCGTAGCTTTCAGCTGCTGTTAGCTGCTGTTAGCTCAGCTGTGAGAGCGAGCTTTTAATGATGTTGTTGTGTTTGCTCCTCAGCTGTCTGTCTGCCAGCGAACATTTCCGCAGCGACGTGGGCAGGACSAAGGAGGGCTCGGTCCCGCCCCTCATCTACAGGATCGCAGATCGAGCCGACAAACAGGTGAAACTTCTGCCCCGATCAGCCGAAATACTTTTATAAACCTGAAAACAGCCTTGAGGCTACAGCTTCAGCATCTACTTCTGCAAACTTTAAGCTGTTTTACTGTCAGTTTTGGTTTTTGTCACTTTAACTTTTCACAGTATTAAACTTTAACTTTTTTTCATTGAAACAAATGAAAATCAGCTAAAACTTTAGCTAATTTTAGTTTTTGTTTAGCTAATTTTAGGTTTTAGCTAGGATTTAGTTGGTTTTAGGATGTAGCTACAGCTTGACAAATTTTTAGTTTTTATCTAATGTTTTGCTAATATTACATTGCTGTTGAGCTAATGTTAGCTTTTAGCTTCTATTGWACTAATTTTAGCTATGAATTTGCTAAACTTCAGTTTTAGATACTGTTTCGCTAGTTTTAGCCACTGTGTTGCACCTTTTTTTTTAGTTTTCCTAAAATTATCCAATGCTTTTACTCATTTTTTATTTTAGCTTCTGTTGAGCTA
>NW_013954097.1:19715-25571 GCF_001266775.1 Austrofundulus limnaeus
GGCTTTAGCTTTCAGTCACGATTTTACAAGTTTTATTTAGCAGTGGTTTTCTTAAAATTAGGCTACCATTTTACTATCTTTAGCTTTTAGCTTCTGTTGAGCTAGTTTTATGTTTAGACTGTTATTGCTAATATTTTAACAGATGGATTGCTATCTTTGGTTTGCTTTTAGTTAATGTTTTGCTTATAATACATTTTAGTTACTGTTGTGCTGATGTTAGCTTTGAGCTACTGTTTTGCTGATTCAAAGTTTTTAGCTGTGATTTTCCAAGTTTAGGTTTTAGCTACAATTTTGATGGTTTTAGGAATTCCACTTTTATTTTTAACATTTTAATTTGATTTTTTGTTTTGCTAACTTTAGCTTGAGGCTACATTTTTGCTATTATTAACTTTTAGCCTGTGTGTCACTGGTTTTAGCTTTTGGCTATGGTTTGGCAAATTTTTATTTTTAAGCATCTGTTTTGTAAATTGTAGCTTTTTTCAGCTTGTTTTAATTAATTTAGTTCGTTTTGTCTTATTTTTGTCTTTTTGTTGCTTCCACACCTCCTCCGTATCGTTCCCCACCTCCCTCGCTTCTCAGAAGGAAGTAGAGGGAGGAGGCGAGGAGGAGGAGGAGGAGGAGGTGGTGTGCCTTCCTCCCAGCGGGTACGACTTGGAGCTGTACACCCCTCAGCAGCTTTACCGACACCGGCCTTTAGAGGCTCCTGTAAGCTCCATAAAAACAAAACCTCTGGTTTTTATTCTTTCTTTCCACTGAAGCACTGCCCCGCTCTTCCTCCTCCTCCTCCTCCTCCTCTGAAATCATCCTGATGAAGATGTGAACAGAGCTGCTTAGAACCAACACTCTTTAACCGACCAAAGATATGTGAAGGATCGAGACAACCTCTTTAGATTCAGTCAGTTTGGAAGGGAAAGTGTCACAAGTTAGCCCACCTTCAAATTAAATCAATAAAAAACTAACAACAGGTTTGTGTGACAGTCGTCTTAGCGGTTAGCTTTAGCTTTCACTAATTTGTTCCTGCTTTGAGGTTTAGCGTTTGTGGTTTAGCGTTAGCTTCCACTAATTTGTACCTTTTTAGTGGTTTGGCGACAGCTTCCAATAATTTGTACCTGTTTAGCATTAGCTTCCACTAATTTTTATCTGTTTTAGCGTTAGCTTCTACTAATTTTTATCTGTTTAGTGGTCTAGCGTTAGCTTCCACTAATTTGTTTTGTCTGTTTAGCAGATTAGCGTTAGCAGAGCTATGGTTCTTGTTTAATGAATTAGTGGTTAGTGAGGCTAACTTTTTGGTTAGCTGTGCCCACCTCTGGATTCAGCCACAGCTCAGGATTGATGAAAACATGTTTTTATGTCTTGATTTCATTTTTTAATATCCGTTCATTCCTTTGATTCAGGCTCCGATAAAAGTTGGGATGGTAAAGTTTTTGTACTGCCCGTTTCTTCCTCCCTCGTCTGGTTTGACTGAATCACAGCTGTTGGGTTTGTTTCCTCACGTTTGTGTTATGCTCTCGGCTCACCCACACACACTTCACTCTCCTGCCTCCTGAACCTCCYTACGACTGTCCCCATTGCCACGACAACAGCAGCATCTTTTTTCCTCCAACACCCCCTCACCAGGCTCTCTGTGATGGATCGTCACAACACTCCACCGGCTGTGAACACAGAAACAAGTTTGAAACATTGATAACTCCATGTTGAATCAGAGCTGGTTGGTTCTCCTCTGTTCTGTTTGTCGTGTTTCTGTTTGTTTGAAGAGAACTCACGAGCAAAACCAACCACTTCCTGTTTCACTTTATTGACCTCCTGAGACCCAAACTTCTGTTTGCATTTTTGTCTTTCTCCTAGATACCTGGGCTTAGTAGGACCTAATAAGTATAATAACTAGACTCTGTCATGATACAGGAGGTGTTTTCTTGCATAAAACGATGTCCTCATATGAGGACGCTGGGTCTAAGAATGTTACACTTCCTGAAACTTGAGAAACTTCATCATAACTTTTCTGAGGAACAATTTTCCTGATTGATTTTGGGGATACAGCAGCCAATTATTGTATATGTACCACTTATTTAACTATTTGCGCTTGTAAACTGTTGTAAATATTCTCAGATTTGTCCAACTTCATGGCAAAGTCAATAACAAAATATAGTCCCATTGTCCTCACATGAGGACTTCATTTTTACCAACATTTTACTTTGCTACAATTAGGGCTGCCACGATTAATCGACAACTAATCGACTAATTTAATAATCGATTAATCGTTTTCTTGTTTTTGTTGTTGTTCTTTACTTTGTTTTTCTCTCCAAACTGCTTTGACAGCTTCCACTGCCACATCTGCCTTTCTGTCSTTGACACACATGCACAGTAGTGGTAACTGGGGTAGGCCGTGGACGTCACAAGACATTATACAGACAGGCTCTGGTATCATGGCTACCTGACAACAGAGCTCAAAGTGTGGGATCATTTMAAGAAAATGAAYGAGAAACCTGTGTAATATCTGCAGAGCAGAACTTACCTTCCACAGCAATTATTTTTAGTTAGCATATAGCTAAAATCTAACGATGCTTATGCAATAGCAGCTACATTCTGACGTGATAAGCTGTATGTTTTATATTCAATTAACGTATGATTCGATTAGTCGACTAATCGAATAAATAATCGGTGATTAATCGATTATTAAAATAATAATTTGTGGCAGCCCTAGCTGCAATTGCAAGAATTTGTCAAATTTGTATACCATATGAAGCTAAAGATGTAGCGTAGATATATGAATTTAAGCAGGATAAAGATTTATATTTATATTAATACCATGTCCATGTTTCTGACGAGAGTTGTAGAATCTTTTTATTGAGATCGTTTCCATCTTGTTTTCACTGAAGTGAGTGTAATGTTGTCATGTGACCACTAGGCGGTGCTGGCAGCGCCTATAATGAAACCAAATGGCCAAAAAGAAGGCAAAAATGCAATGTCCTCGTATGAGGACACGGGGTCTCAGGAGGTCGAATGACATTTTATCGCACCTGAATGAAGAAAAACATTTATTTTTTAACTCTCCAGCTCCTGATCTGTCCTCCRGTGACCCGGTTCTTCTTCGGCCGGCGGGAACCCTTCCACAAGCTGCTGATCCAGGGGGACTCGGCTGGTCGGCTGTCCCTGTGGAGCGTTCCGGACACCTCGCCYCGACAACCGGCAGGGACAACCGCAGGTAAGGATGACTGTGATGGTGTACGTAAAGAACTAAAACAAAACAAAGTCCGACACAAATAAAGGGCTTACTCGGCAGTTTCATAGGCTGTTAGCATTTAGCATAAAAACATTTAAGGACTTCGTCAGGAAGAAAGCTGTCAGGTCTTCAGGAATCACTGGCCTGTTGTGTTTTACGTGGGTTTTGTTCCTGTCTGCAGAGCTGCAGGTGACGTCCACTGTCAGRCTCCAGGAGGCCTTCGACCTCCTGAGGCCCGTCTCCTCCGGGATCATCGACCAGCTCAGCGTCCTGCCGGGAAAAGAAGAACCCATCAAGGTTTGAGCGCAGAACTGCTCCAGTGTTTGGTCTTAAAAGACAAAAGAGTTTGATTTGTTTCAGTGTGTGCGTGTCTGTGTGTGTGTGTGTGTGTGTGTGTCCTCAGGTGACGGCCAGCGTTTACATCCCGTCTCAGGGTCGCCTGGTCTGCGGGAGAGAAGACGGCAGCATCATCCTGGTTCCCGCCACTCAGACCGCCATCGTTCAGCTGCTGCAGGGGGAGCACATGCTGAGGAGGGGTGAGGAGGGGGGGCTTCAAATACTTTGTTATATTAGCTACATGCTAAATYTAACAAAATTATCATTAAAAGCTAAAATGGCAAAAGGCCAGCTAAAAGTACCACCTAGCTAAATGAAGCAAATGTTTGCTAAAAACTAAAACTATAAAGAATTGCAACAAGCTAAATGTAATCAAAGACTAGTTAAAAGCTAAATTTAGCAGAACAGATCTGTGCCTAGAAGTCAAAAGTACCAAAAAAGCCAGCTAAAAGTAGCAGCCGGCTAGCTATGAGCAGTAACAGAAAGAAAATATAGTAAAAAGCTAGATAACAACTGATGGAACAATTGACTAGCTTAAAACTAAAAGTAACAAAATGCTAGCTGTWAGTAGCAAAATGTTAGATAWAACTAAATTTAGCAATAGGTCAGCTAAAGTTGGTGGACACTAACAGCTGATTGTTGCAAATTGCTAATTAAGTYSRAAATGTAGCAAAGGGCTACCTGAAAGGCAAAAATGACAAAACGTTGGCTTAAAGCTAGAAGTAAAAACCAGTTAGTTATAGGCAGCAACAGGCTAGCTAAAAACTAAAATTGGGAAAAGGCTAGCTAAATGTAAACTTACAAGTTAGCTAAATGCTAAATGTCAAAAGGGGCAAGTTAAAACTCATAGTAGCTAAAGACTAACTAAAAGTATCAGTTTTATTAGAAGTAAGAAGTAGCAAAAGGCCAGCTAAAAAAACACCAGCTAGCCATAAGGAGCAAGTTGAGTAAACCTTGAATGTAGCAAAAAGTTATCTAAAACCCAGAAATAGCAAGAGGCTAGCTAATAGCTGAAAGCAACAAAATGTTAGCTAAAAGTTGATGAACAKTTTCTAAAAGCTAAATGTTGTAAATTGCTAATTAAGTGCTAAATGTTGTAAGATGCTATCAAAATAGCAAAACAGTAACTACAAGTTAGAAGTAACACATTCCTAGCTGGAAGCTAAAAGTAGAAAAGTGTTAGCTTAAAGCTAAAGTGGCAAAAAGTCAGCTAAAAGTAGATAAATACTATCTAAAAGCTAAATGTTGTAAGATGCTATCAAAGTGGCAAAACGGTAACRACAAGTCAGAAGTAACACATTCCTAGCTAAAATCTAAAAGTGGAAAAGGGTTTGCTTTAAGCTAAAAGTGGTAAAAAACTAGTTAAGCTATAAGTGGCAAAAAGCTAGTTAAGCTAAAGGTGTCTAAAACAGCTGATCTTCAGTCTTCTCCTGTGAAGACCTTCAGCTGTTTTAATGTTTCCCTCTTGAAGAACAGTTTTGTCTTTGGGTCCTGCAGGCTGGCCCCCCCACAGGACCCTGCGGGGTCACCGCAACAAGGTGACCTGCGTGCTGTACCCGTACCAGGTGTCCCCCCGCTACGACCAGCGCTCGCTGGTGTCCGGAGGAGTGGACTTCTCCGTCATCGTCTGGGACATCTTCACCGGAGAGATGAAGCACATCTTCTGCGTCCACGGCGGCGAGATCACGCAGCTCATCATCCCACCGGAAAACTGCAGCGTGAGAGGCGCCGACCACGCATTTCCTGCCTGTCGACCCACTTTCTGCTCCGGTTCRGAGGGTTCTGATCCCCCTCTCCTCTCTCTCTGCAGACCCGGGTGCAGCACTGCGTCTGCTCGGTGGCCAGCGATCACTCCGTGGGTCTGCTCAGCCTCAGGGAGAGGAAGTGCATCATGCTGGCGTCGCGACACCTCTTCCCCATCCAGGTCATCAAGTGGCGCCCGGCCGACGACTACCTGGTGGTGGGRTGTTCCGACGGCTCAGTCTACGTCTGGCAGATGGACACAGGTGAGGACTGGGGGGATCTAGATCCTGATGAGAATATCTCTGGGTTCATTTAAAACAATGAAACTTTATTTATAAAGCTGTTTACAAACAACGCAGTTCATTAAAAACCCAAGAGGGCAGGGTAGCATACTGGGCCCATTGCTTTTCCTATTATACATAAATGACCTTCCAAAAATATTGAAGTATTCAAATATTTTAATGTATGCTGATGATACTGTTCTTTTTTGTCTGATTTCAATATTGAATCTATTAAGTCAGTTAAAAGCAGATCTTCAGACATTTCATGGTTCGCTT
>NW_013954097.1:26571-41389 GCF_001266775.1 Austrofundulus limnaeus
GTGTGTGTGTGTGTGTGTGTGTGTGTGTGTGTGTGTGTGTGTGTGTTGGCAGGGCAGCTCAGTGTGAAATGAGTCTGTGTGTGAGCTCAGGCGTTGAACCGGTCCTGATGGGTCCTTCATCACTCTGGGTTCTGATGGCTCTCACCTCATTCAGAACCATCTGCAGCTAATGAGGCCTCCCTGAACGTCTCGCTTCAAGTTCAGGCTGAGAAAAGATGAAGGAACAGAACAAAGAATTCTTTAAAATCTGAGTCCAGTCCTGGAAGCGGGTCTGTAGTTTTCTCTGCTCGGTCCTTCATGTTTCATGGTTTTCCTTCGTTCTGTGTCCTCAGGAGCGTTGGATCGCTGCGTGATGGGCATCACGGCCGTGGAGATCCTGAACGCCTGCGATGAGCTGGCTCCGGCCGCCGTGGACTCTCTGAGCCACTCCGCCGTCAACCTGAAGCAGGCCATGACCCGCCGCAGCCTGGCAGCGCTGAAGAACATGGCCCAGCACAAACTGCAGACCCTCGCCACCAACCTGCTGGCTGCAGACAACGCCGACAAGGTAAACAACAACAACAGGTTGTTTACTCTGTGAAACACTGAGCTGTCTGAAACAAGGTCAGGTCAAAGGTTTTACAAACTAATAAAATATATAAATATAAAATCAAATGAGCAACAAATCATCATTACACAATGTTAATATTAGACCATGGTCCACTTAGCTGAGGTGGAAATGACGTGAGCAGCTAAATAATGTGTGAGACCTACAATACAGTTATACTGTACTTTTTAAAAACTAAAACTCACACAAGTTGCTGGTTGAAAAAGCTCTGATTTCACTGAGACTGTAACTGAAAATTCAGCTGMTTTTTTTTACACATTTTAGTCTTTTATTGTGCCAACGCCATTTTCAAATTAGCCTGTGAGCTAACGCCATAGTTAAACTAGCCTGTGAGCTAACACCATAGTTAAACTAGCTTGGGAGCTAACGCCATGTTAAAATTAGCTTGGGAACTAGTGCTAACTCGGGAACTAATGCTTTATATGTATATATTAYCTTGGGAGCTAACACTGTATTTAAGTTAGCTTGGAAGCTAGTGCTATAAATGTATATATTAGCTTGGGAGCTAACACCATATTTAAATTAGCTTGGAAGCTAGTGCTATATATGTGTATGTATTAGCTTGGGAGATAACACCATATTTAAATTAGCTTGGAAGCTAGCGCTATATACGTAAAAATTAGCTTTGGAGCTAACACCATATTTAAATTAGCTTGGAAATTAGTGCTAGCTTAGGAACTAATACTATATATGTATGTATTAGTTTGTTAGCTAACGCCGTATTTAAATTAGCTTGGAAGCTAGTGTTATATAGCTATATATTAGCTTGGTAGCTAACGCCATATTTAAATTAGCTTGGAAGCTGGTGCTATACAGTATATGTATATATTAGCTTGGGAGCTAATGCCATATTTAAATTAGCTTGGGAGCTAATGCCATATATAAATTAGCTTGGAAGCTAGTCTATATATATATATTAGCTTGGGAGCTAACAATATCTTTAAATATGCTTGGYAGTGATTGCCTTGTTTAAATAAGCCTGGGAGCTAACACCGTATTAAATAAGCTTGTGAGTTAACGCTATTTATTTTAGCTTGGGAGCTAATGCTATATTTATTAGCTCTGAAGTTGCATAGCTTTGAGAGTTAACATGAAAGCTAAAAGGCTAAAGCTGAGGTGAGCCTCGATGAAGCAGCTCTGTTGTCCTCCATCCATATTCTCAGTTTCATTTCTACATTCTCCTCTCTGCCAACGCGATCTGGTTTCATTTAATTTAAAATGGCTGAACGTCAAACTTTGTCCAAAACTAACCTTCAAGCTGGATTGAGCTTACTCTACAGCTCCAAATAAACGTCATCATTTACCCAGCAAGCACRACAGTGTAAAGAACATGAGGATGTCTGTGTGACAACATATTTTTAAAATTCATAAAACTAAACAGTCTACAGTATTTTTACGGTCTGTTTTTTTTAAGTTGGATTAAATGTTTATAATGTTACAACTAGTCAGAGTTCTCTCTAAKCTGCTAACTGAGGGCTGCAGAGACAGACCTCATATTTCTGYGCATTGCACGGTCTGACTCTCGGGTGAATTTGGATTTTAATCTCTTTCTAAAAGAAAATAGCATCTAAGAGGGCAGAACTCCAGACCTCTTTTTGTTGTCTTTGTTTGTCTCGTCCACTAAAGATGGCCGCTCGGAGCGGTCATCGCGACCCGATCGGCGYCTGCAGCCCAAGACCAATTAAGAGTCTCCTGAAGAAGAGGGAAAGGTCAGCGGAGGAGTCGCTCTGTGTGCGTCTCCCAGGGAAGGAGCCTCATAAATGTCATAACCAGAAAATAAACAGATAAATAATAAAACGCAGAAACAACAACCTGCTCAGCTTTTAACTCATTTAACTATTTATAAACCTTTTAACCTTTTGTTTACAATAAATCAGTTGGACTGTTTCTGTCAGCTGCTTGACAAACATTAATKGTTTCTCAGAGATGACGGGTCGATGAGGGTTTTTAATGTCCTTTTGAACACAGATTAGATTGTTAGTCCGTCTTCACAGAAAACCTTTTTGTGTTTAAATTAGGAAGACAACGTGTAAAAGAAAGTGTTAGTTTTTGAACGTGACAAACACTGAATTTGAGCTCAGCATCTTTAAATTCAACTGAGTTGTAGTCATTTTTGTGGCGGCCATCTTGTATTAGATTGATACGGTTAGTTGTGCTTTCAAAAAAACTTTCATAAAGTTTAATTTAAACCCCTCCTGTCAGTGGTGGGCACGGTTCCGCTAATCTGCTAACGGCTAATAACGGAACTAATTTTTTATTTAGTGAATTAGCTTTTTAACTAAGTTTGAAAACCGTTAGCAGACCAGTTAGCTTCCGCTAATTTAGGTTTGGCCAACTTTAGGTCCGCTAACAGCTAACTAATAACTTAAGCTGTTTTTTCAGTCCCATTCGTTTTCAACTCCAAGAAGAAGATTGAGTGATAGTCGTCTTAGCAGTTAGCGATTAGCAGTTAGTATTAGCTTTCGRTAGTTAGCTTTCACTCTAAAAAACAAAACGTTGATTAGGTCCTCAGGATGTGTGCTTCTTTGATAGTTTTCACTAATTTTATTTATTTATTTTTTGCTGTGTAGAAATATACTGTTAGCAAAGCTATGATTTTAGATGGAAAATTAACAATTTCACTAACTTTTAAACAATTAAAGGACCAGTTAGCTTCTTGTAAATTATGTTTTGACAACTTTAAGTCTGCTAACTGCTAACATCAACATGCTTATATCAGTCCCACCAACCTTTAGTTCAAATGAGACAAATAAGTGGGACAAATTGGTCTTAGCGGTTASCGATTAGCTGCTAGTGCTAGCTTCTGCAAATCTTTACTTTTCTTTTTAGCGTTAGATTCTGCTCATTTCTTTACTGGTTAGCGGTTAACCTTAGCAAAGCTATATTTTTATGTAGCAAATTAGCTTTTTGTTTACCTCTGAAAACTGTTAGCGGACCAATTAGCTTCCGCATAATTAGGTTTGGCCAACTTTATATCTGCTAATAGCTAACTAACAAGCTAACATCAACAGGATTTATACTCTCCTCAGTTTTCAGCTCCGAGAAGAAGAAGATGACTGACAGCGGGAGCGTTTAGCGATTAGCTTCTAGTGTTAGCTTCCACAAGTTGTTACTTGCTTTGCTGTTTAGTGTTTGCTTTAATTTATTTATGTATTTATTTTTTAACTGCTTGGCGTTTTTCCGTTAGTGAAGCTATATTTTTATGTAGCGGATTTTCCACTAACTCTGAAAACCCTTTACCAGACCAGTTAGCTTCAGCTGATAACCGGATGTGTTGTTTTTACCCTTTCTGTTTCCAAGCGAGTGTGTTTTTAGAAAGTAAATGTTTAATAATCTCTTGACAGAAACGTCCAAACTCAGATATCAGTTTAAGGTTCAGCATTAAAGCCTAAAAACAGCTGTTTGAGTTTTAATGTCTGCAGCCGAAGGCGGGGGCCGGGGCGCTCTGACCTCGGCTCACTGAAGCCGACTCCCGGGAAATGGAAAGTTTCAGGTCGAGGGCGTAAAGGTCAATGTCGGCTTGGAGTTTTGTGTTTTTAGCTGTTTGTTGTTTATTTTATTTATTATTTTTTTACTCTCAGAGGATCAGAGCTTCTCTCGTCAGGCTCGGACGACCTGATCCGTCCTGACAGAGAGAGCCCCGCCCACACCGGGGATCCCAGCGCGCAAAACGAGCGCGCTGAATTATTTAGTGTTGGAAGAGTTCGGCTGTTTCTGCAGTTTGACTTTTACCGGTGGACTRGGCGAGGAGTTTGACCTCATCTCGTGACCTTCGTGGTGTTTTTATTTGCTTTTTGCTCCGAACAACAATAATCTGAAAACACCTGTAATCTGTCCCTTCATCGATGGTTTTCTTTCCTCTCTCCTCCTCTGTGTCGTTTCTCTCTCACATCAACTCAAACACCATCATCTGCTCTGTGTGTGTGTGTGTTTTCTACCCCGCTGTGTGTGATGATGGATAATGGCCATGAAATGTCAGACTATAAACTCAAACGGTTCCACCCTGAAAGCTTCGAGCTGTCGTCTGTTTTATATTTTTCCCGCTCAGATTTCAGCGTTAGTTTGAGGAAGTTTGTTTTCCACTTTGAGTTTGTCCTCTGATGATTTCTGCTCAAATCTACAGAAGAGCAAATAAATTTTTATTTTATTTTCCTGAGTTCTGTGCAGTGGCGTTACTAGGCCTATTTTATGGGGGGCTAGAGCCCCCCTAAATTATTTTTNGGGTTACTTACGGTCAATCAAAAGAGGACGGAAGTCACCGGAAGTTGACCATATATGGACATGACGGATGCCCCCCCCCCCCCAAAAGGGGGCGTGTCACCTGTCACTTGATTGATGGTTATGTATATTACTCTCTGTCATCAGTCTAACTTGTTTCTGTTTGGAGAAAAACGACATGTTGCAACCGTCCCTTGTTGCTACTGTCCCTGGTCCCCCTACAACTCAGTCAATTTAATTTGTTGTGGTAGTAGAAAAATGTGAACACATTCTGAGCATGACTAATCGAAATATAGAGAGTGGCTATATGTTGAAGCTTTGACCGAAATGACTATAATTCCCTAATTTCTGAACAAAAGATGATTTTAATTTAAAACTGACATGATAAGCAGCATGTGCATTCCTTCAAGGAATGCTAGGACTTTCATTTTTTATGTATCTACATTATCTTCTAGTTTTTAAAAAGTAAAGTCTGAGTTCAGGTACATTGAAAGTTTAAGAAATCTTGTGTGTCAATACTCAATACTAGGGGTGTAAATCACCAATTTATCATAATACAATATTATATTAATTTCTTTGGCTGATCTTTATCACAAAATTTCATGATACGATTTTTAGTCAATTCAGTTTACAAGTCGGCAAACAATATATAGATCCACATTAAACATTTTATAACAATATCGATCAATGTTTTTATTTTGCCTCGATGTAACTGAATCAGTCATTTTATAGATATTTCAATGTGGACTATTGTAGCTATTCTTACACCCCTACACAATACCTTGGCATGTGTTTATCAGGGCTATAGCACTGGGGAAATAAAATCAGTGTCAATGTTTTAATATAAATGGGGTGGCTGTGGTAGAGTGGTTAGGGAAGTCGTCCTGGAACCGGAAGGTCGCCAGTTCGATCTCCGTCCAGTTGACTCTGTCGTTGTGTCCTTGGGCAAGACACTTCACCTGCCTTGCCTACTGATGGTGGTCAGAGGGTCCAGTGGCGCCTGTGTATTGCAGCCTCGCCTCTGTCAGTGTGCCCCAGGGCAGCTGTGGCTACAATGTAGTTTGCCATCATCAGTGTGTAAATGTGTGTGTGCATGGGTGAATGTAAGTGTAAAGTGCTTTGAGTGTCCTGGATGAATAGGCGCCATATAAGTACAGTCCATTTACCATTTACCATATATAAATTGTACAAAAACCATAAAGTTTGTCTAAATGTGCAATGCAACTTAACGTGTTGTTAAGTTAAATGATTTGTGAGACTCTTCAAAATTCACAAAAACATTTTTCTCTAACTCGGTTCAATAATTTTAATTGCCAGTTCAATGGCATAAGGTCCAACTTTCTATGATTCACTTAAACTTTGAATGATGTTCCTTGGGGTAAGCAGGGGTGCCACCGAGGGGCAATGGCCTCCTCCACAGGGGCCACCCATTAAAAGTTTTCTGGGTGTGCCTCTGGGCTATGGACTCTAAACAGTGCTGGGTTTTTGCAGTGATTTTACTAAAAGCTTACCATTTATTGGGAAAATTTTGTACTTTTTTTTAATTGTGTCTGTGCCACATAATGTGCTACGACTAAGTCCTACTGCGTTATGTCTGTTCAAGACATGTTTTGATGTACTTTTTGCCTGAGTTTTTTCAAACATGTGGGAGGAGCACTGAATTGAATACCACAATGGAAAGTATAAATTAACAACCAAATAGGTGTGCTTCAGTACATACGTCCTTAAATACGACAAAATCTTTAGTATGACGTGCATTGATGGGTCCAACCGTTCAGACACAAAGAAGCTGAAATGAGCTCACATTAAAAATGTCCTCAACACTGAGCAGTAGTGCAGTTAAATGCCACTGAACTCCTTATTACAGCATCCTTCCACAACAATCACTCAGTCTACATAAAACATCCTCCTCTTCACTGTAATTGCCCTATTAAAATATTTCTGCTTTAAGATGTGTCACATTACAGACCCCGAGGCTCATTATGGAGCTCTCTGCCACCAATTATCTGAGCTTCCATGTCTGGAAGCCACACTGACCCGAAACGAGCTCACGGGGCTGATCTGGGAGCAGCCCGGCCTCTTCAAATCTACACTCAGCCGTACGAGAGGCAAATCAGAAAACTGACCTTTGGTCATTGTCTGGAGGCGACTCCGCTCAGCTCTACTTTGGTCAGGTGACAGAGCCCCTGACCTTTACCATGGAAATAATGACTTGTTCTTGTGCCAAGAGCTCAGAGGGTTACCGCAGGGAGCGAGACACCCCCGGCAACATGTGGCAGTATTTGGTGGACAGAGTTTGCACTCAGCACTTTGATAGCCCCGGAAAACCAAAGTGTGTGTGACAAGACACAAGAGACTTAGAACTGTGAGTATGTGTATGCCCGTGTGTGTGTGTGTGTGTGTGTGTGTGTGTGTGTGCAACAGAGGCTCAGACAGTGTTGAAAGGAAATAGGTGTCAGACAGGAGGTGCAGAGAGGAGTAAATTGAAGATGTCAATACTTTCTGTGGAGACATTCCATCTAAAATTTTGAAAGAAGTGAAATGCAGATAACTGCTGTCTGGAGAGGAAGGAATAAAGAAGGACAAGTTTGGAAGACCCAAGCAAGACAGTGTGATAAAACAAAATTTTAAAAGAGATGTTTAAAAAAAACTCATGGAATGATTCTCAAATTTACTGTTGAAAACGGTTTCTTGTTATCTATGTTTTGATGAGGAGAGGGGAAAAAAATCCTTGTTTCTTCTTTGATGCCAAGGCAAACCTGGCAGTCTTACTATTCACTCATTATTCTTCCATTTCTGGCCCAATTTTTCATTTATTAATCCTCCTGCAGCTTCAAAAACACATATAAGTGTGTTATTTGATCGGGAATTGTGTAACAGAAGAAAAAATTTGCAAAAATGTAGGGTTTGGGCAAAAGACATGAAGAAATTTAACCCTGTTTCGATCTCTACAACTCTACATAGGCCTATAAGTTTAAACAAGTCAGAGAAATTTGAACGTTATGACTTAACTGGTATTTTAATGTATTTTTTTCACAGCTTTTACACTATTTCAATGTTAGTTTTTGGATATTATAAGATTTTAGAATGAAATGATCAACTTGCTGAACTGGTGTGTGAGCTTGAGAGGTACCAGCTAGTTGGGATCACCTCGATGCATGGACTACAGAACCAATTTCCTTGAGTCAGGCTGAACCTTATTCTTCTCTGTAGTTGCCCGTTGTGAGAGGAATTGAGTTGGTGTGGGTCTACTTTTGTGCCCCCTGGCTTAAGTGCCTGTGTGTTGGAGTTTTCCCCAGTAAATGAGAGGGTAGCTTTCCTGCGCCTTTGGGTGTGGGGACGGGCTCTAAGTTAGAGTTAGTGCTAAGCTCCAAACGACTGTTTGGAGTATCCGGCCTTGGAGTCCTTGGCAGGGGTGCTGGAAGGTGCTCTAGCTGGGGACTCCTTCAGATCTAAACTTGAGAGAAGGACGTCTGTGTTAGTCATGTTTGTCCAAAAACATGTCCAAACATAACGGTGTCCATATGTGCACGAAGCACCAGGACAACCTAGGGCAGTGGTTCCCAAAGTGTGGGGCGTGCCCCCTAGTGCCATTGCAGGTGGGGCGCAGCTTGACTGAATGGAGGGGGGAATGCTCAGACGTTGTTAGCATGGACAGGTTTTTGATGGAGATTTATTCTTAATCAACAAACCTTTATTTTTTTTCTTCTCAGGGTGTTGTTCATTATTGAAGCAATGTTGAATATTTTCACAAAGTTAAAAAAAAACATTAAAACACATGAAATGTGAAAGTCACCATTCCTGTAAAGAATTCTTAATGAGTTGTAGTTGTTTTTTGTGTTTGCTGAGGATCATTAGCTGTGGCGGCCATGTTGAATCGAGTGATTTCAAAAGATAATCATTTGTAAAAATAAAGAGTTTCATTGAAATCTATTCAGTGGTTCAGGAGATATTTTACTAACAGACTAACTAGAGACAAAGGCAATTACATAATTGCTTACCTTTCATGGCAGCAACCAATAAAATCTATGAATTAAATGTGACGTAAACATCTTTTCTCTTAAATTTGGCTTAATTTTATGCAATCAGTCTCAAACTGAAGCACAGATTTTTACTCAAGCCTTAAAATTGCCTCAAGTTTCTTGGGAAAAAAAGGAGGGATATAATTGTATTCTTTTTTTAGTTTATTAAATTTGGGCAAATAAGAGGGAAACAAAATTTAGGCTGAACAAAAAATAAATATTCTTGTAGTCACAATGAGATCCCATAAGCCACAGAGTGGAAGAAGGAAAACTTTACAGGAATAAGAAGTCAGATGCCATTATTTATCATCTCCAATCTGACTTATTTATGAGGCAGAAACAGAATGAAATTCTCAGTTGAATTCATGCTGAATTATTTAATTTGAAATGGTTAATTCCATACAAAGCCCAGGCAGTTCCCTCCTCTGTACTGATAAATACTTTATCACCGATCCAAAATAAAAAGTTAAAAAAAACACAAAAGATAAGTGTAGAAAAGATAAGAGAGAAAAACGTAAAAAGTGGCTACTTATGCTTTTTTTTACAGTGTGTTAGCTTAAATGTTTTGTGAGTTATTTTCACTAAGTTTTCCATTATATTTTTTTAATAAAACATCACATTTTTATGTTAACCTTATTTTTCCATGTATTACAGTGATGTTTTTCTTTGGAAACAAAGATATCTAAAGGATAAAAAAAACAACAACGCTGGTTTAAAACGGTCACAGGGCTTCTATGACGGCCGGGGATGCGGGTAGGGTGGAGTCTTCTTCCTGTCCAAGGTTGACGAAGTCACAAGGCTCCTAATGAAAAGGGACGCATCGCTGATTGCAGCTATATCTGGAGCCGAGGTGGAAGTGGCATCGATTTAACAATTTAGCAGCACCCTCCTCTGTGTGTTTCCATTAGTCACGGCTGAATACCACCCACTTTCCCCCCCTTTCACTCCCTCCAAACACACACAAACAATCTCACACACATATTTACATCTCTAAAGCTGCAGATGTATAATCTACTGCTCAAGAAACAGATTTATATTGACAAGAGATTCCACTGCTGCTTCAGTAACACCGGATGTCTGCCTTAATGGTGGAGAAAAATCACTTTTTACGGAATGCACAGGTTTTATTTTCGTGACTCAGTGCATGTGCCAAATGTAGTGCAAGTGAACAATAGTGGGGTTTTTTCACACTTGTAAACTGTACATTTGTTCAAAGATCGTAGATGTTCATCCAAGTTATGTCATGAGAAACAGCTCAAACAGGATCATGCTGACTGTTTGCTTAACACCCCCAGCAGTTTTCTATTTGCAGTTTAGCTACAATTACCGAGCACAAGATGTCTATGAAGTTTGCTTGGTTTGATTGGTTTCTCCACATGTTCAAGTGATACAGGCCTTGATTTAAGAGCAATAAGTTTAGAGAGAGAAAATAACTTTTTAAAAATATTTACCAAAAACATAATGGATGTTTTTTATACACATTTTTTATCATGTAGAGCTCATGCAACTTTTGTTAGAAGTTTGTGGGATCTTTGTTTATCCCCATACATGCCAACCCCTACCGACGTTTACCTGTATCTTGACCCTCAAAAATCCATAATTTTCACCATCATTTTAGTCACACATGAATCAACAAGGGAAGGGTCACAAGCGGACTGTCAGCCACGGAGAACGCAGCTGCAGTGGACAAGAGAAGTATTTCTACTTATTTCTAACGGCAGAGCAGGTTGTGAGATTGTTTTTATTTTCTTTACTGTGGTAGATGATTTTTCATTTTACTTCCTACATGGTCTGAGACATAAAATAAATTTGAGGTTTTTTAAAATCCGTTAGATTGCCCTATGCGTCCGTATACCTGCAACATGTGGGGAAAATCCATGTAGTTTAGGGACAATTCATACAATTTGACATGAATGTATCCCTGAAGTTTGAAGGTAAGCTTTCTTAGAAAAGGAACTATCAGGGGGACACCAGTGATCAGTTGAATTGTTTAGTGAGGTCCTCAGATAGGCTTTCCCAAGGTCCTGATGGAGCTCTGAGAAGACCGTAAACATTGACTATCTAAAGGGAGAATAAGTAGTTTCTGCCTGACCTCCATTCGCTTGGGTAATTCAATTTGGATCATTCAGATGGCTGATCAAATTCTAGTCTTCGATCTAAGCGAATGTAAAAGTTCAAGATGCCAGCATCCTGCTCTGAAGGCTCAACAATGAGCCACAGTTTGTCAATAACTGGTGACCTGATTTTAAACTTAAGAACTTAAGCTCTGTTACAGAGCTTTAGTCCATGTAGTTTAACTTAAAGGACCAAAACCCAGAAGTTGAAGCCACAAAGAACGAGCAACCCCTTGTGGCTGACTGAAGTACATCCCTTTTAGTGGTGTTTAAGTTTTAGTGGTGGCGATAACGGCGTCTGCAAGAGGTGACATTTCCTAACAACCTGCAAGCTCTGAGACTTAAAAAACTTGAAGCAAAGTTTTTGACAAAATCCATTGTCTCTTTTATATCTGCATACAAGTAAAAAAGGGAAAATTTGTGTTATTTATGAACAATTCGTACAATGTGCATGCAAGTATGTTATTTGAAGATACAGATATTTTTTCCACTTACTGTAGCTCCTGCCTTGCTGCTGTATGTTCATGAATAACTTTTTTAAATACATTTGGCTGTGACTCACAATATGCCAGCACGTTAGAGTTGGGAGGGTGTTCTGGCAGAATTTTTGTATCGATGATACAGCCCTTATCTTTAGATTCTGACTCCAAAAACACAACATGGCAGCACTCCCAAGAAACTGTTTTGGCTTCATTTTGGGGCAAGATAGTTAATGGAGTTACCTTCTTTATGTTTATTTATGTTTATATGGTGGTTTCATTTTAGCATTGGCTTGAGTATAATAGCTACGCATCTCATAATGTGTGGTAAAGCAATGCTAAATGCACGTAGGTAGTCTGTACACAGGAAACTGCCATGATGGAGAAATAAACACTTGATGACATCGCTATGGGCTCTACTGTATGGAGACAAAAAACTACAAGCTCTAAACTCCTTTTGTAAGATTCTGGAAAAGTGTTTTACTCAATTATTGGAGCTGTTGGGGTGGTGTTTACCAAACAGTCAGGTCATAAAGTCACACAAACAGAATGTAAACCTTTGTTTCAATTTGTAGGTCAGAAGTTCCTCGTGATGTGATGACGATGACGGTGGTTTGGTGGACTACAAAGACGACGTAGATTGGACGTGTTCAAAGGATTGTGAGGGTGTCCTGCTGTCCATCATGACTTGGTCCAAGCCCTTCCACGCCTCAGCTGGTTTGGGCTGCTGAAAGGGAGGACCATGGAAAACTCCATCCACCCAGTCTCTGAGGGTGGTGACTGGTGATTCCTGTTGCCTTTCCCTTTTAGTAAGTGCCATATTTGTTGGGTACCCAGGAGAGGAGGACCTTGATGACAGCATGCAAGCAGGGTATTCTGACTGCAAGCTGGTTTCCAGAGACACAGCAGTGTGAGCTATGGACCAGATTTTAGGTTTGGTGTTTCGAAGGTCCGGATGAATATAGTAAGAATTATTCTGATGTTGGGTCAGTGTTTGTTTGGGACGGTCAGGGGACAGTCTTTCTTTTCCATGCAGTGGTTCCGGTAGCTGCATGGGCTGATCACAGATGAGGTCTGGGTTTCTTACTCTGTCCTCCGGTAGAAACGGTGGCTTCAGTTCACTTTCAGATGTGTCTGACTCCAGCAGGTCAAAGTCCTCCAGATCACTCTGTAGATCTGAACAATGCTGATCTGATTTGAGAATTTTAAAAAATAATGTAAATGAGTGCATGCTTGCGGATTAAATTTTAAAGACTATAAAGAGGCTCGGGTGTTTCTTACCAGGAACATGTGTGTCACTTTTTGGTGGCTTTACCGGTTCACTGCTGTCGTCTTCACAGCCTCTGTCATCAGAGCTTTTACATGCCCGCGGTGACCATGTCACCTTGTTCTCCTTTTTCAGTCTCCGGCGTGCATTAGCAAACCATGTGGACACCTGAAGGAAATGAACAGTATAATGTAAGTTTAAGAACCACAAGTAAACATCCAACAGTTATTTTAGAAACGCCCACCTGTGTAAGTGTCATCCTGGTGATGATAGCAAGCATAATCTTCTCCCCCTTAGTTGGGTAGGGGTTCTTCTGGTGCTCCTGTAGCCAAGCTTTCAGGGTGCTGGTGGTCTCTCGAGTGGCGTTTTTACGACGTGAGGAACTATCTGAGCAGGAATACCTGTGCCAGAGGATCGTAAAATCTCACTCAGACACCAAAATACCAAAAATTGATGAAGCAGTAAAAGCATTCCGAGACTTACCCATATCTGTCATAGGGGTACTGTCCAAATGTGTACTCAAAAGGGCAGTAAACAGGGGTCTGAGATGTCCCCATGTGCACAGACGCAGCATCTTTGGGATCTAGTGCCCCCTGAAAATATAGATAGTTGTTTATAACAACACAAAAAACAATGTTATACTTATTTTTTAATCAGAGTCCATAAAATTTCAAGTTGGAAAATTAATTGTCTAAAGTCAACAGTAGTGTTAATAAATCAATACACAAAGACAAAAAACACACTAAGGGTGTATAAAGTCAATTTGGTGCACGTTAGATTTGTTTTAGTTTCACGGTAAAAACTCAAATGTTTCAGTTTAATTTCTGTAAACTGTTCCAAATTTAAGCAGCTGTAATCAAAAATGTAACTTTTTCAAATGACGTTTTGTACCTCACTGGTTTCCAGTCTCGATTAACAGCTCCTGTAATGCTGACTTTTAAAAATATATATATAATTTGCTCAATGCCTCTGCAAGACCACTGAGATATTTTATAACAGATACAATGTGTTTTTACAGTGGTGCTTTGTGATCTTTTTTTGTAGGACATAACAGGTTTTAAAGCAGGTTGAGTGTTGTACATGATCTTATAAGATAAAATGGGGTTTACTTGTTTTTTTTTTTTTTACCTCAAATTTAAGATGAGACCAGCATTTAACTCCTTGCATTGATGTTAGTTTAAAAATAAAAGAAGTAAAAAAAAAAAACTGACTCACCCTTGAGTATAAAGCAGTGGAGTCACTGCTGCAGGTGTTGTAATAGTTTTGGCTCTTTGTGTAAGGGCCGCTGTAGACCCCGATGCTGCTTCCAGGAGTGAACTGGTGGCCCGAGGAGCGTAGCACGGAGGGCGACGGGGTAGCTCCAGCCAAGGAGCTAGAAGTCATTAAAAACTATAAAAACAGATAACTTGAATAATTTTTACCTTAATAAAAAAATTACACACAAGCTGTAAAAAAAGAAAAATAAACAAAAAACAGCTTATAAAAAATGCGTAAATTCACTAAAATACACCCCAAATAGAACAATTGTAAACAAGTTTTGGGTTTTTACGTTTTAAACAACATGCACAGCAGTTTATTTGTATTATTAACAAAGAACAGTACCTGCGGTGTAGAGGAGTATCCCAACTGAGAATAAGCCATGACGATTCAAATCAGGCAAAAGTAGTGAGAGCGCGCGGCGACATCCAACAGCATCCGTGTCTCACGCGGACTCTTCTCTTCTCTTCTCTTCTCCCCACAGACACTCAGGGGCTGCTGGCCGTTCAACTTCCCACTTTTTCTTTTTTCATTCCATCACACAATCATCTAACAGCGCGTCCGAATCGGAGCGCGCAGATGTTTACGCACCGCGTCCTCCATGTTGAGGCGCTTAAAATAATAAACAAACACAATAAACAATAACAAGAAAAACAGCCCGGGAAAGTAACTTCTTGGGCTTCTTTTAGTGTCCCTGCTGTTTTACAAAGCAGTTTGCGTCGGTGTGTGCGCGCTCCCGTGTGTGTGTGTGTGATCCACTGATGCATCCTCCTATGATGAGCATTTTGGTTTTAAGGTGCGTCTCTCTGACGTCATCCCGTGTGTTCACATCCCGTCCCCCCCCCCCCCCCCCC
>NW_013954098.1:0-516 GCF_001266775.1 Austrofundulus limnaeus
GGCGTAAAAAGTGGCGTACGCAAGTTTCTGGGCTCAAATTGTGCGTACGCCAGTTTTATAAATCCGACCCCAGGACTTTCACGGGTTTCTAAAGTCTAGACTAATGACTTGCTGGGTTTTCACTTTCCATTCTCTTTGGCACACTTTGCATCTAGAGCACAACGGGGACTGAAAGCATTTAAAGCTTCTCAAATCAAATTAGAAGAAAATACCGTTGAAGACACTTTTGGGTCTTGTTTTCCCATTTCCAATGATGAACACATCTGTAGTTGGCTTGCAACAAACTTAACGGACGCTGCAAGATCTCAGTTTAAAACTTGGGCATTAACCCTGTCTGTTAGAAAAATATCTTGTGTACCACTGAAACTCACTGATGGTGGTTGTCCGGTCATATTTTGTTCATGTGCACACTGACCAAAAGTCAGGCCAGCACTTTCTCATCTGTATTAAAGGGATCCACGATTAGTTGTAACATTAGACTTTATTTGATAAACATTTATTTGAAATGTAAAATAA
>NW_013954098.1:944-23608 GCF_001266775.1 Austrofundulus limnaeus
GGATATAGCTCGCTAGCAGCCTTACACCTATGACCTATCCATGCCATCATTTACCCAGAATGCTTTGCTTGTAAATAAAATGGCCCCGTCCGTGTAATATATTTTTAAACTTTTAGTTTAAAAATGATAAAAACTAAACAGCCTACAGTATTTTTGCAGTCTTTATTTTACAGTTAAAATATATGTTTATCAAATAAAGTCTAATGTTACAACAAATCATGGGTCTCTTTTAAAATTTCTAATCATCTAACTAATGGACTGTCAAAGCTAATGCTTATTATTTATGAGMTCTAGGGCTTCAAAATGTATTTATATTTTGTTGTCATGGCAATATCAGTGTGTGCAGTGTCAGTATGGTTAAAGGCGGGTGGTAAATCAGAGGCTGTTCTAGTCTCAAGTGCGTGCAGAGATGCACAGGCAGAAGATGAAGGCTGACAGTTTTGAGGAGAATCTGGGTTTTATCTCAGCTGATATCACAGTCATTTTTAACAATTATATCACAATCACCTGGTTTTTTTTTTTTTTTTTGACTAAAGGTACACAACCATGACAAAAGCACAGATGTTTCCTTTGGGGGAATGTCTGTTACTGAATATAAAATAAGGATAGATTACAAGAACCGACACTAAAAGAGTCAGTAATTGAAGCTTGTTATTGCAAAGATGTCTTGTAAATGTTTGAGGCTTCAAGAAGTAGGAAAATTAGATTCAGCGTGCAAGAATCCTTTAAACTGACTCCGAGATCACTCCGATCGGCCAAATAGTGAGATTTTACGGAACTAAACCGGACTTGGCCAATGGATTTGTCTTCCATCTTGTATTTTTAATTGGGCAGGTTGATTCTGTAGGCTTTTGAGAATCTTGCCAAACCTGGTGCTTGGATCACACTTTGCTAAATTCTTGTGCAAAGTTGTTTTTTATCCAGTTTTATCTCAGATTTACAGAGAAAGACCTCCGGGAAAAACAGTCGATAAAAGGGCAGACACATTGTGATCAAATGAAATATCGGTGAATGAAAACTGTTGCTGCCTTTTGTGTTCCTTCAACCAACCTGAAAGCTTGAAACTCTACAAAAAGATTCCTGTTTCCTCCCACAAGGACTCATGTATTTCACAAGATTACAATGGAATAAAAACAACAGTTCATTTACTCCGCAGGACTTATGAAACTAACTTCACACGAACAGTTATCGATCATTTACTAAGAAGGGTTTCTCAGTATTTCCATCAAATTACAGTGTGGTGGCTCAAAGACCACAAGACTCTCGATGCTTTGTTGGAAATGTACTTTAGTCCAACGCGTGCCTTCGTTGTTAAAACCTGTCAGTTTAGTCGGGTGTGTTCAGCGGGGTTATGTAAGGATTGTAACCTCGTTTTGCCTTTCCATTCTAGCAAAGATAAGGAGGCTGCTACAGACAAGTTGACTTTTCTGCTAGGGTTGGGCAATATTGGCAAAAAACGTAATCACGATTAATTGTGGTATTTAGCCGATAATGATTAATTTGACAATTAATCCCTTGGAGTCCCTGGACACCCTTATGTCCTGGTCACATGACCAATTTAGTGGGAAAGATTTGCTCTTCTTAAAAATCTGTTCCAAATTGTGTCAAAATTACAGACTTCACGCTATACTTCAAATTTTAAATTGTGTTGATAAATAAATTACAGAACTTTTTTTTAAATGTTCCTCATATTTGAAGCAGAGAGGAGTGGACTCTGTCTGGTGGCATTGATCGTATTAATCGTTAAGTGTCAAAAATATAATCGATTGTTTTTCTGACGATTAATTGCACACGATACGATCATGCCCAACCCTATTTTCCGCAGTGCTGCTCTTTTTCAGATTACGGTCCAACTAATGACAATTATTAGAGATATTGAAGAGGAATATGCACACAGATTTAAAACATAGTTTCGGTTAAATAAAACACCCTCATTTACTTTAAATGTTCAGTTTTACCACTTTAGACCAAATGAAACTAGCATTCTTCGATGCCTCACTTCATGTCAAGATTTTAAGCAAAGATCTTATGTGATCTGTTTGGATCTACCATGCCACACTTCAATTTCAAATCTGTTAAATTTGACTGAGTCACCTCATTGTCATAAGCCAATAGTTCTGATTGATTTCCAACAGAAAACCTGACAGAAATGGTTAATGAAGACAGAAACAGGTTTTACTCTTCGTGTTTGTTTCTGTTTTCCCAGCTCCGAGTCTTTGCCTTGGATCGCAGCCAGGATGCAGTTGATTTAACCCGGGAGAACGCCTTGAGGTAATTGTGTCAAGGAAACAAGTTGTAACTTTTGGAATCTTTGTGATTTACTCTGTTTATTCAAAGTCTTGTGTTTTTTTATTGTAAACCATGTTGTCTGACACAAGAGTTTCCTCAACAGGTTGGGGCTTCAGGACAGATTACAGATTTATCATCTCGATGTGATGAAACGTAAGTAGAAAAAAAATCCACACAATGTTCTGTATTTCTGACCTGCTGGTTTAAAAAAAAATGCACATCCATTTCCAGATGCAGAAGCTGTGTTAAGGCTCTGTGGGTCCGTTTCAGCTTTGGTCAGTAACCCTCCGTACCTGTTTTCAGAAGATATGATGTCACTGGAGCCAGAAATTTATAGGTGACTAACATATACCTTTTATTTGTGTTTAAGTATTTTAAAGAAGTACTCGATAGATTATTGTACCATTTATATTATTAAAGCTGATTTAGAACTGCAAAAAGACCTACAGTTATTACCATAGAATCTTATGGTTGTTTGCTAAAGCAAATAGTGACAGTGGCAGCTAGTTGTAGCATTTCCTGTTCAGCCCAACATTTATTTGTCACGTGTGGAGTTAAACAAGTACAGCACACGATGAAAAGGATCCTGAACTATTCGTATGTAAGGATAATATAATAAATTAAAAAAAGGGGAACATGGTAAAGAGTGAATCCAAAAAAACATCTAAATTTTTCAGTTAAAGCTCTTCCAGCAGGGAAATTGTAATATTTCTGCCAGAATTACCATGTCATTAAGAGCTGGCAGCAGTGTAAAGGTTTATAAAACAGGTTTCCGTGAGGCATTTAAAAGCATTAAATAGAGTTTACTTAATTTAAGGCCTTAAAATGGTATTGAAAAGCTTTAAATTTGATTGGCTGATTTCTGCAAAAGCCCTGGAGTTTGCAGGAAGTGATACAAAACTCTTGAAGCTGAGGTTGTTTCAAGTCGACAGCAATTCACTTTGGTCTCTTCGCACCACTTGAGCTAGCCGTTAACCCATCAGCCCGGGTCAAAACGAAATTCTTTTTCTCGAAAAATGAGAATTTAAATAGAAAACTACAAGCAATAAAGAAAATATGTTTATAACCTCGCTACATAACTCCACAAGATCTGAACTTTCTCTTTTAAACTCAACGGGAATCGGTCATCTTTACACTAAATCGACACGAGGAAAAAGGAAAAAAATCCATCTGTGAGTGCGAATGAAAAAGCAAACAAAATGTGTTGGTTTGTTTTTTCCACTCGCTGTTTTTCAATGATTAAAAAGGCTCCGTCCGACTGGATTTGTTGATCTGAAGTCAGCTGCAAACAGAGCTGCCAGAGGAGATCGTACAGCTCCTCTGAGGGGAAAAACAAAAAACAACAAAAAACAAAGCTTTTACTCAGGCTGTTTTTCATCCAGAGCATGCCATCAGTGGAATTTTACACTACACTTCTGTCACRCAGTCCTCATCTTACTGTATTACTCATTCAGAAGAGCAGCGGCAGAATCCTATGAATCAGGCAGTCGTTCTGGTACTAAAACCAGCATAAATATTCTTTATATGACAATGATGAAAACTAAATGACTTCTTATCTGGTTGTTTGTACAGCGATTCCACAGATTTTAAAGCTGCCAGGTGCATATCAGACCAACGCACCAAACAGTAACTAAACAGCTTTCTGAGAATCAACACTGACATGTTGAACTCTTTGATCTGAATTGTTGCTTTTGATTTTTTTTTTAGTTTATGTTGACTTATGCTTCTAAACTTCTGATGTGCAGGGGAAAAAAGATAAACATGATCAATTCACGGATGAACTTTATTCCTTCATAAATGATTAAATCATGAATTGTTATCCATAAATTAAGACAATAAGGCCTTAAATCACATACATAATAAAACTTAAATTACAAGTAGCTTGACCAACCAGAAATAAAAATTTCACTTTTGCCGGAATTGAATTTGCAGTTTCAGCCACTCTAAAGTTATATTTTGTATAAATCCAACCAGATATTATATTTTTGTAAATTTAGAGGGGAAAATAGCATGTACAGTAGATTAAATGTCAGCAAGTGAAATTCTAACTTATAATAAAAATAGTTGTTTGTTTCAGACAAACTGTCCTACCATTTCGGACGCTCCCGCTTCAGCACGTTTTCAAACAATGCTTTAGGGGAGGGGGTGCTCTGTGGGGCGGGAGCTCGGGTATAGACTGAGCTTCAGGGAGGAGCTTTGTGTAAATAGGCGGGGCTTTGTAGCAGGAAGCGTTTAGGCAGTTCCACATGGCTGCCGCAGGAGATTCAAGGATTTATCAAACATGCGTGAAGGAATGAGGGAATAGCATGATATAAAGCTCACAATAGTTGATTTTGCATATCCGCCCCCTTTAATGCTGAATAGAAATTTTCTAATAAAATTATCTATATTTTTCAGGTTTTGCAGGGAAAGCCATGATTCACCATAAAGCTGCACAGTATTAATAATGAATGTTTGAAATTTTGAGTTTAAATAAATCGATCTTTTATAAATATGTCTAAATGCAAAGTGTACCTCTTAGTTTATTATTTTTTTAATTGAAATCTGAAATTTTGGGAATGCACTGTACCTGTATTGTTTTATTTCTATTGTCTTCCAGGTATGAAGATCCTGCTGCTTTAGACGGAGGTGAAGATGGCCTAAATGTGATCAAACAGATTTTAACTCTGGCTCCACTCATCCTGTCAAATCACAGGTAAGACACCACAGTTTTGTCTGTCAACACGCACACACCTGGGATTAATTCTTAACGGCTGTGGCGATTTGTCACAGGAGCTGCTAGCTTAAAAAAAACACACACACACCAGTATCGTGTTGCGTTTTTAACGAGTTAAGCTTTTCTGGGAGTCTTCCTGTGAATTACATTTCCAGGCACCTCAAGGTCACTTCTGATAATCCTGTCTTTTTTTTTTGTTAATTAAATTTTAATTCCCTTTGTGTCATTCCTCCCCCTCGGATAAACAGCCGTGTTTACTTGGAGGTGGACCCCAGGCACCCCCCGCTCGTTCGACAGTGGGTGGAGGAGAACGTGGAAGAGCTGCAGTACTTGGAAACGCGACACGACGTCAGCGGCAGGTTTGTTTAGAAATACGCTGTTACAGTTTTTTGATTCAGATTGTAGATTTTTTTTCTTCTTAGCTTTTGTTGTTGTTTCTTAGGCCACGGTTCTGCATCCTGCAGAAAGAGGAGTCAAACGGGGACTGCAAACTGGATCAGGATTGAGAAACTGAGATCCTATTACACTGGCTTTAGCTCAGGTTGCCTCTGCTCCCCCTGCCCCCATCGAGCAGGCTCCAATATGAGCTCCCATAAAAAAAAAACATCTACAATTTGCACAATCCCAGATAGTTCTCGCATCACGGTCGCACTTTTCACCTGGTAGCGGATGCGATCGCGCCCCGTTTCACGATAAAAAATGCGTGCACGACAGCACAAAAGCAGACACAGACCTGTAGGTAATTACCAAAGCTTTTCTTAGAACGCTCCCTCTCAGAATCACCCTCACTCCTCCCAGGAAGCATTCAGTGGTTCTGTGAATCCKCTGATGAATGGGTCCTCCCCTCCGCTTGTCCACCCCGCTGACTCAGATGCAGTCCATATGCATTGTTGAGCAAAACACACACACACTTCCTCACACAATCTGCTTTTCTCTCAAAACTAAAAGCTCAAAGGCCACGAGTCTTTGTGTCTCAAAGGTGATTAGTGGTGAAAATGTTTTGCAATAAGTGTCACAAGAGCAGCCGGCATGTGATTGTTAACAACGGTTATTTCCCCACAAATAGGGAAGCAAAGATATGAACAACGGGCCACTTCTTTTCTCAAATTGTGTATTTTATTAGAAATATTTACACATGTAAAAAGTACAAAATGCTCTTCTGAGGGGAAAAAAATAATAATAAATTGACATAAAATATGTCTCAATGAAATCTGTGTATTTCTTAGAAACAATATGAAAATGCAGAAGTTGTGATGTTCCACGTCTGTCTTTAAAGTAATTACAGTCACAGTACTGGGTTTCTTTTTCTGGGCTCTTTTTGTTTTTGCACCCAGTCTTTGACACGTCAGTCTGAACTTGAATTTGCACATTTCTTTCTTTTCTTTTTTTTTTTTTTGTCAGAAACATTTTTTCTGGACTGGCCTCTACAGGCACAAATGACCTGTTCAAGAGTTTTTCTTCCCTTAAATAAGCCGAGATTCAGCCAAGCGGGGTCAAGTCGACCGACTTTCCTCCACCCCCCACTCCTCCTCCTCTCATACCTTGAAGGGATATTCCTTTAAAAAACGCTGCATGGGTCGTGGGATCGGCAGCTCGTCGGGGCAGTCGGTGTGTCGATTGATGACGAGGCGCGTGAGGTGCTGTAACGAGGGCAGGCTCCAGGATATGTACGCAGGTCGCTTCAGTTTTAGCACCACGGGCATGTCCTGGACTGCGTGCTCCGAGGACTTCCACGTGTCGTCCTCCTCCTCCTCCTGCTGCTGCTGCTGCTGCTGCTGCTTGTCCTTCTTTACTCTCTGCTCCTCCGCTCTCCTCTCGGCGCCCATGTAGTGCTGCACCAGGCTGGGCACGTCTGGGAAGGATGAGAGGCTGGAGCGGGCCGGGGAGCTAGCGTCCAGCAGGAAGCGGGTGTCGCTGTACTGGATCCGTATACTGGTGGGGCCGCGTGCAGTCCTGACCGTCAGGGTCAGCATGTACATGGGGTGGCTGCTGTCCCGTACTAAAAAGGTCCCCTCCGATGCTCCTTGGAGGGCGGCATGAGCCTGCGCCGCTGTTAGAGCTCCCCARTACCATCCTGCACACACATCCCTCAGTATTAGTCTTTGTGGACGGTCTTAAAGGTTATTTATTACAACACAGCTGAYTTGAGTGCGAAAGAATATTGTTGAAAAGCAGAATTCCACTACAAACGCACATTTAACAGACCGAGCTGTTCCAACCCACGCTGAAATACGCAGGAATTAACCAACGAGAAAAAGCTTGACAAACAGGTGAAAACGTTTTTTTTTCTTTTCTTTTTTTTCTGTACCTGAATTTTCAAGATAGCACAGGTTTAGCCGAATGGCTGTCAGCTCCTTTATGGGGTCCCAGACGTGAGATGTGCTTTGAAGGCAGGAGGTCGGGGGTACGGTTCCCTCCCTCATACCCCGAAGGCCCTCAGTGGTCAGAGTCCTGGGACTGGAAATGAGAGGAAAGGTTGAGTTAATCCAGCATAAACATAAACACGTCATTAAATACAACTGGGTTTGTTTAAAATGTGTGACTAGTCACTGATATTTGTGTTTTCTTTTTTATTTACAATTCTCTCCAAGAATGCTTAAGAACTCTGCATTGATTCTTCACTATTTTAGTTTTGCTTTTTGTGCTTTTATTTGTTTTTACTTCCAGGACAGCATTTCTATACAAAGCTTCACTTAATTCACACATAAATTTATCATTATTATTATCATCATCRTAGTGCGTACATTTAAGGTGGATTTGTTTTCTGATGAGGCCAAACTATGACAGAAATGTAAAAATGAGATGAAGGAAACAAAGAAAAGTCGACTACTCACCYGCGCTCACAAAGAATCATACTAATAAATCCTCCGAAAGGGAAAAGTCCTTTTAGATAATCTCTTCAGATATTAACCAAATCATAAAGAGAAGCTCAAAAACAGCCGCTTTTATAATATTGTTATTATTAAAAAGAGCTTGTTTGAAAATGTGGACTGAAAACGCGACACAAATGTCTCGTTCGACGACAGGAAATGCTCCTGTCACAGACATCAACAGCGCCTCGGTCCTGGGTGTAAAACCGCGCAGCTGGTTAAAAACATAAAACTAATAAACTAAAAATGTAAAAGGTTCAGTTTTGTACAGCAGCGCTTCGGAGTGTGTTGTCGCCAGAGTGGGGTCCAGACGTATGAAGGACGGAGGCTAAAGGCTTGGCTTTTAAAATTTACCGTTTCCTAGAAGTCGATTCTCAGAACTCCCCGCTGCACCGGCTCTGGCTCTGACGTCACACTCTGCGCGCGGCTGCCGCTCTGGCTCCTACCGCCTCTCTGCCGTCTTCTCTGAAACACATCCGGGGACGTTATCTCTGCTTTGTGCCTCTCCCCTCTCCTGGTTCTACCGCGTGTCTTTTCGAAGGCTTCGCTGAAAAGGAGGAAAAAAAAAAAAAAAACCGACGCGCGCACGCTCTCGCGCTCCCAGGAACTGTCCGCGCGCGGCAGCTTCTGCCTACTGGCTTTCCAGGAATAATTGCAGGGATTGACTCCGCCCCGCCGGGCGGCCCTGACAGAGCCCTCATTCTGGGAAATTCGCCGCCTCGGCATTAAAGATAATAGGAATGCACACTGGCTGTTTCCAGTAATATAGATTTCCCTCGATCCTGTTTGGAAAAATAGGCTGCAGCTTTTCGTGGAGGTTCAGAGCTTTTATACTAAAGAAAACAAGTTGTTTTTGTAACAGTGTATAGGCTGAACAGGCAACACCCCCCCCCTTTTTTTTTTTCTTTTTCATTTTCGCCATCTAGGAAAGTTCAGACTACTTAAAGTGGCATTTCTTATCTTCTCACATTTCTGTTTGGGATTTTTTTTTACACTTTGGCTTTTTCTTAACTCCTGCCTCCACAGTAGGTATATTTACTATCATTACGCAAAAATAATTATTTAATAATCGTAGAAGGCTTCTTCACTGTATTTTTAGGGACATCCCACTCGGAGTCAAAGTTTTCAAAATACACCCCCATCTATATAATCTGAAACATTTCTCGTTATGTTAGTGTTTTGATGACACACCACTGCACACTTGGTCACAACTGTAGCCAGGTTTTTTACCAAAGAGGGRAAAAAAAGTGCTGCTGCTCTGAAAGAGAGGGAGATCTTAACCTTTTCCCAGGAATCCTGGAATGAGCCTGTTTTCTAAGAAGTCTTGTGGACTTTATCTGTCTCTGCTGGATGTCGCTGAACAAACATGCTTTTCTGGCTCAGACAAAGAAAAGAAAACACACAGCATTTTATAAATTGTGTTTTCGTTTAAAAAAAAAAACTTGAAGTGGCTCATTTAAGCTGATAAGATGAAACTGAATGAGTTTTTCTTTGTTTTGTTTTTTTTAACCGAGTGTATTTCTGAGTGTGTACTCCAACAAATAATTGCACTCATAAGGACAATCCCACAAAGCCATAAACATGAGATAAAAGAAGCGCTCATGATTTAGGCCCGAGTGTTTTTCCATTATGCTCTTTGCGTGTGGAAAAATTTTATGAATTCAATGAGTTTCCATGTCAATAACAATGCAAATCACCACATCTTTTTCCTCAAAGATGTTCATTTTGCAATCCACTTCCTTAAATGGCAGCACTTGCAGTATTTTTTTTATTTTTATTTTATTATTTTAGTCTCAGGGTCAATAAAATGACGTCAAAACATTTAGTGAGCAGCAGGTACTAGTTAATGACTAATCATTTCTACTCCGTTTTTAACCAGGGGAATAAAGATGTGGCTTGTTTCTTATCTAAATGCAAAAAGTGTTCAACGTTTCACCTTACAAGTTTGTTTCATTACAAAATGAATGCACAAAGCTGCAGGTTCTTATTTATTATTTAAAGATGAGAAAAGTTCCCACTCTGTATAACCTGACACATTCAGTTTGGTTTATTATTAATCATGATTAGTTGTAAAGAACTAAAGGGTGTTTTTTCTTGCTCCAGAGGATGCAGCCATTTGTGCTTTTTTAAAAATCTTAAGATTTAAAGTGTTTTGCATTTGTCATGTTTCGTTACAGAAATACAAATAAAATCTCCCAACATAGTCACTATATGAACCATCAGGTTTTTGCTGTAATGCACCCTTGTTTTTTTTACTATCCTAATAAACATATAATTATAAGGTTTATTAAAAACATCAAACACACAGCTATTTCGGAGCAAAACAGCCTCCTAAGTGAAATATTCTTGTAAATGTTTCATTATTTTCAAAAGCTGAGTTCTCGCAACATGCACAAATGTTTTCTCTTCAAATGCTTCATTGTTAGTTTCCACTCCATCCTTTATTTTCTTCTTTTTGTTGACAGTCTGTCCGCAAACCAGCACAAGGCCGCGTGCTTGCTTATAATTTGAATCTATCAAACGTTTCCTGTGTAATCACTCCGCATACCCAGAATTTTCTGAGAAATGGGCGCAGTTAGAAAAAAAAAAGGGCGAGTGACTGTTGTCCTCCCTCTGTGTCGAGGAAAAAAACATTTCAAGGGTATTCTGAGAAAAAGATGTCAGTGCCTGGAAGGTGTAAGACAAATTCATCCTTTGTAAGTTTGAAGAAAAGAGAAAACTTGTTCTGCCACAGAGTTGACTGCTTCAGTTAATTGGCGTGGTTGTGTGTGTGTCTGTTTGTTTAAAATGAATACTCGTGTGGAAAATAAAATGGTGAGACTGATGAAATCTCACGTGTGAAACATTTGCTGTGAGAAACAAGTGCTGTGGGTTCAGTTCATTCAGATTCAGATGTAAAGATGAGCAGCAGCTCGTCTGGCCCGGATCATTGAACGTGATGTTGACCTAAAGTGCAGAAATCAGAACATGTGAACGACTGTGATGAGACAAAACAAAGATATTTTGGGTTCAAACTGTCTGCAATGAAATAAATGTCAAAGTAGATACAAGATTCACTGTTGTTTCATAACCTTGTTTTTAATGCTGAGTCATTGTTTAGATTATAAATTTTCTTTTTTTTCTGTCTCTCTCTTAAAAAAAGGCAAAAACATACTTTTTTCTGGCTTTTCATAAATCTGTTACTGCATGTAGAAACAACAAATTAAATAGTTCCCTTTGTTAAAATGTGATCTTGTTTAAAGTAATGCCAGAAACAAGTATTATTAAAATGCAGCTGCGGTTTAGCTCGAAAGGAAACTTGTGTTTGGTAGATTATTTCTTGGTTGTAATGATGCTTCTTCATTGGAAAGCCTGTTAATTTCCTTATTAAATGGTGTGACATTTGTAAGGAACATGTGAGGAGCTGAGTATGTGGKTTGTGCACATGAAAAATTAATTAAATCTTAGCTAAACAGCTTATTGTGCTGTTTCTATTGACATTTGTTTTAAGCTTCCCTCCATGTGCTGCCAATCAGGTGCCTGGTATAAATACGATTTATTGCCAAGAAGCATTGTTACARCAAAGGAAAAATCTATCAAACACTTAATTTCCTTATTTATTAATGCTAAGTTAATATGTATGTATGAGTTTGCCACATGTTTCTGTTTATTAGCAGAATAAGTCATGAAGCAGTGGCTGCATCTTATTGAAACTCTCATTAGATGGACATCCACAAGTGGACCAAACTCATTAAAGATACTTCAGCAACACAACTTTAACAAACACAAAACAAAAACCCACTGAGCTAAAATTCGGTGTGGTTTAGCTGAAGGATTGACACAATGGATGCATCAAACCTTTTGTTTTACTGCTGTTCTGTGTGAACAAACGCAGAATATGACTTCACATATTGTCCAAACAAGACCTTCCTCGAAAGCGTTACATTTTTGAGAAACCTGTTTATGGTTCTGAGTTCATGATTGCTCTGCGTTAAAGCTGAATGAGCTAAAGTTACTCACGCACCCTCATACCATGGCAAATACACAGCTTTTCAACTGTTTCCTGATTGTTAAAAGAAAAAAAGACCAGATGGTCCCCCTTTTCCTCTTCAGCTGGGAGGATTCGGTTCGCGTTTTCCAAGAAAACTTTTACATTTTGCTTCCACAGACCGCAGGGCAGTTTTCCATAATGGTGTTCAGTGTTTCTGAGCCAACGAAGTGCTTCATTTTACAGATCCGTGTCTGTTCTGAATGCAGTTGACGTGTGAGGGAAGATTGCCACTCCAGCAGTGTTCCACAGATTTTCTGCTTTCAACGGTTTTAATGCACCACAGATGATAAAAGGCAGAAAATCTGAGCCTTTGCCTGTCTTCACTTCAAAGAACATCATTTTCTTTTATTGTGTTAAAGCCTCTTTTGTTTGTTATCCACGTGTTCTGCACCAAATTGAATAAAGGTGCTWGTTTAAAAAGAAAAAAAAGAAACTCCAACATTTATTTCATTGCTTTTCTTTTAAGAACTATACAATTCAAGGATTTAAACATTTTACAATGTGCCGAAACTTCGAAACTAGGTTGTATTATTTAAAGTGTGACTTCACAGAGCTGCTAACATGACTTATTATCCTCCACCCAGAGAAGATAAATCTAATTCCAATCTAATTCTTTTCAGCCAGCTGGAATCAAATAAATCTTCACAGAAATGGCAGCAATTCCATTCAGTAACACAATCAAGACTATAAATTATTAATGTGGAAAACACCTAAAACTTCAGTTTGTAAGCTGGGATTACAGGTTGAAATGTTTGTTTAATGGGAAGGCAAGTGGATGACAGAAGAGAGTGTGAATGTAAGAAAAGTTTACAGCTTCTGTTTGATCAAACTGCTTAAAAAACTAACTCAACAGATTCAAGATTTCTGCCTTAAAAGGAAAGCTCAAAATGCACTGTAGTCAGGCGATGAACAATGAATATCTTACCTGCTGTAGATATCTCTTTGAACAACCTCATTGAAAAAAATAAATAAATAAATTACAAGTTTATTTTGACCAAATTGACAACTATAACCACTAATCCAAGACCAGATTTAAAGAAAGCTGTTTTGACATTTTATTTTTCTGTGGATAACTCATTACAAAACTGAAGATATAAAAGTTAACAATAGAGCTGAACTGATCACGAGCCAGTACTGGTTTCATTCTTTTGCAAACTGCAGGTTGTAAATTCTGAAAAACACCGATTAACAAAATAATCTCTTCTAAACGTCTCTATTTTTAGTTCCTTCAAAATATCTGTAACACAGTAACCCAGACTGACCAGAGAGCCTGATTAAAGATTATTTATCAGCACAAATCAATCCAAAAATAAAACTGGCACCACGAGTGCTTCGGTGCGCACACAGCAGAGGGTCGGCGTCGGTCGGGAAAGGAAAGGCCAGGAAGGTGCAGACATGGCTGGAGWTGAATCCGTCGGCTCCTAGCTGTCCTGAACGGCCTCTCCCGCTCCTTTAATGAGACGCTTGTGTCCTCTTTTGCCTGCAGGACCGCGGGGTTTGGCGAAGGCCTGCTTGTGGGCGTATTGCTTGGGATGGACCTCTTCATACAGAAACTCCTCTGTCAGTTCGTCGCCGTTTTCGATCTCCAGCTGCGCGTCGACGCAGAAGCAAAATAAAAGMGATCAGTCAAAATGCAGGTGGACAAGATGCGTCTGCGTGAAGCATTCATTAAAAGTGAAGAACTTTGACACTATTAATCATTCAGTTGCATAGTTTCTTCACGAGCTGTAATTAGAATTTAGTAATGTAAATGCCACCTTTTCATTTTAATTATAGTTGCAGTTTCAGTGAGTATTATAGGTGAAAGTACACAGATTTCAGTGTTCTCAGTAACAACCACGAATGAAGCCACGCTTCCTAATGCTCAGTCCCATTGGCACATCTGTTACCTTTTTAGCTACTTCCAAATGATAATCTTTCTCCACGTCCTCCAGTAGTCGGCTCTTGCAGCTGGAGTACAGCATCCTCTCCTTGATGCTGCAGCTGTATCCTGGCATGGAGTAGATAAACACTGTGGGAAGAAGAAAAAAAAAGCATCAGATTGGAATCGTATTTCATTAAAAGTCAAAATATCAGCAGTCTGTGCGTAGTCCTTCAGTGCAGCCTAGTCGGTGACAAACTCCAAATGTGTTGCGCTATATTTGCTTAGATTCCCGAGCCAAAACAAAGGGGAGCTAATTAAATGTAATTTCTGTCTGAAAACAAATCAGTTGCACCGTGGATGCAAATAAAAGCAGAACACGAGTACTTGCAAATGATTTAAATCTTTAATTTACATATCAAATGTGGATTCTGAGATACTTATTTTGAATTTAATATCGACGCCTTCCTAAAATGTTCATTATAATAGTCATAAAAAGTCTGTTTTTTTTTAAGTTTGTCAGGAATCTCCAAACATGTCATACAGTACATTTTTGGTCAAGCTTTTTGTTTCCTGAAAAAAATATTTAAAAAAATGACTTAGGCCATTATTTTTTATTTCTCGATCTGTATATAAGAGAATATTGCTAATGATTGTTGCCTTTTAAATATGTTTTGAAACAGKAAAACAATTTGAGTTGATTTGAGGAAAAGGTCAGTTTTAACAAAAGGGGGGTGGGAGAAAAACCTGTAGTTTTGCATCAAAACTCAATGTAATAATGGTGAAAAGGTCATTTTCATTACCTAGTACAATACAGTTTAAAACTTAAGAAATGAGAAAATTAGGCCAAAATAAAATACAAAGACTTAATGACTAAAAACAGACAGAAGCCCTGGACTATACTGAATACAGCAACTTACATCACAAAGGTGAAAGCAACGTTAAAACTTACAAAATGTGAAGATATTGCAATAACAGAATGACTTTTTCAGAAGTACTTTGCATTTGTTAATCAAGCAAATCATCGTCATCTACTGAAACATTTAGGAGCATTATCAAAGAACTCAAATAGCACGTCATATTTTATGTGTCATCGCTGTTTTCAGTGCAACTGATCTGCACTTCCTTTAACTTTTGTTGTTTTTCTTTTTTTTTACATTTACAAGTATGTGGAAACACTTGTTCCAGTCTGAGATCAGCTGTTTGTGGTCCTGGACTACAGGTGTGTATGTGTTTGTTTCTGGTGACATTTGGGGGAAGTTTTAAGACAAAAAACCTACTTTGGGGACAACTGGTGCATTTGGGGACAAAAGTCGAGTCTCCATTTGGTTTAAATGCCATTGGTGGGTTGGGGGTTGGGTTTAGGACCAAGGTGTGAATTGAGTTTAGTTTAGTTTTAGGGTCAGGTGAGGTTAGCCTTAGGGTTTGTGGTCAGGGTTAGGCTGTAGGAATGTAATGGAAGTCAATGGAATGTCCCCAAATGGATAGCTGTCCAAACGTGTGTGTGTGTGTGTGTGTGTGTGCATGCGTGCGTGCGTGTGTGTGTGTGTAACTGGTTCAGATAAACACAGGATCATGGCGGTTTAAGGATTCTGCATCGTACCAACAGATTCCAGGTAGTCCCCTTCATGGGAGTGCTTGTAAAGGAAGAAGTGGTATCTGGGAGTGTCTTTGGGAACCCTTCGGGGCAGATCTCGAGTTTCTGTTGGGTTTGAGTGGACCAGCTCGATGGTTTCCTTTTCTACATCCAGCCGCTAAAGCACAACAATAAATGCAGAGAAGTCTTCAAGCTGCTCTGTATTAGTTTTTGTTCAAATAAAAGCTTCACATCTCTGTCGTGTTTTGGAGACACTCTGGATTTACTCCTGGCTCACCAGTTGAATGTAATTGACGCGTTTTTGGGCCATTAGCTGCAGAGTTCTTTTGGCTGCTTCCTGCAGCGGGAAAGCGAGGCCCTGCAGTGTCTGGTGCTTGTTCTCCACGCTGATCTCTGTCTTCACCTGCAGGGGACAGCAAACAGACACCTTTCATTGTCAACTCTCAATCTCCCTCTAATCCATGATGACTCCACGCAGTCATCCTTAAACATACCTGTTTCACTCGGCCCTGAAAAGACAAAAGCAAGAGCAAAGTTACCTTATGTGTTCTGAGATGTAGAAATGGTGGTTTAAAAAAAAAAGAGGAAGCAGCTCGTGCACGGGGCTATGTGCAACGCTGACCTCTCACCTCTGTGATTTTGATCCGCTGCAGCTCCTGCTCGGCTAACGTGAGCGGGGCCGGGCCTGAGCAGGACGACACATGATGCTGGAAGCCCTGCAAGCAGATGTCCTCCTGCAAGAAAAACAAAGAGTTTTAAAAACAAAAACGCGTCGCCTTGGCAGTTCAGACACTTTTTGTCAGGTACGCGGGGGAAACTTTTGACCTCTGTGGTGCCGAACATCTCGTACTTCACGTGGCCGCCACCAAATTCCTTCTTCACCGTGGCACGCGTGGCAGCGTACAACATCTTTTGTTTCACCTGCAGACATGACAGATGAGATGAAGTTTTGAATTGAAACTTATCTACAATTTAAGTTATTAAAAAACATGGTTATATATAAACACATCGTTCCAATTGGTTAGAAAAAGAAATGGTATAGATTTAGATCCTCAGACGTGCGTTATCTTGATGAAAATGTGCRAATGTGGTTGTCTTGATTTCATTATGAAGAAAAATCTGGAGCACAAGGTTTTTTTTTAACTTTGGAGAGAACTTTCTCCTCTTTCTTACAGAATCTGAATTCTTTAAAAGCTACATGAGCAGCATGTTCTCATTGTTTTGGGACAGGGCTCTCATAGCTTTGACAAAAAAAAATTGGCATAAAAATGAATGCTGACATTCATAACAACAGTGGAAAAACATTTTTCCTGTCCAATTACATGCAACTAAAATGACATTTGTATAATTATACTAATATTACAATACAAAACACACTGATCACATTGTGCTAGTGGTTGTTTTTAGCCTGTGAGCTTATTTGTTTGAGCTCCTGAGTAATCTTTCTCTGAAATTCATCTGAAATTTTTACATTTTTAACCCGATTTTGGCAAAGTGCTGAGAGGGAAAACAGACATCCCAGGAGTTTTTAAAACAAGGTGCTCTAAAAAAATATTGCTGTAATTTATGATTTGAAGAAAATACCCACCTTTGAATAAAATACAATAAAAGCTGAAACAAATGGAACTCACTACCAGGTGAAATTAGACAGTTAGCAACCTACAGGTGTTTCACTAAGCATCTTAAAAAAATGGCTTGTTGATTCTTATATCTGCCAACACTAAAGATAAGCTGTATTTAATGTGGTGTATTGTGTTTTTTATGTTTAATTTAATGTCCTGCTCTTATTTATTGTGTGTTTGCTGTATTTTATTCCTGTATTATGCTGCTTTTTAACATCATGGCCAGGGGACTACAGATGAAAAATAGCCATTTGGCTAATTCTGGCTTTTTTAACTTATGAATTGTCATATGATTTATTAAATTGCACTGTCCCCTTTTAAATAAAAATAATAAATAAAAATAAAGTCTGCCTTTATTGATAAGACAAAAAAAAATCTCCAATAAGTCACAATTAAATATCCAACAGATAAGCTGGGCTAATTGTTTTATTCTCTAACTAGCTTTAATACTTTCAACTTATGGAAGTAATGTTTTATGTTGAAAGTGTCTCTTGTGCTGAAATGAACATTTTTAATAGATTCATTTCATAATAAAACAATGTATTTATTCAAATGTAAGTAAAGGTTGCAGACACCTGTGTTTTTTTAAGACATGCAGGAAGGAGCTCATCAGTTTGTCTCACTCGTTTCCATCTAATTCTTCCTGGATTATTTGGACCAGGTGTATTCAGCTCTGATGCTGTGCTGGGCTCACATTAGTTGGCTAGTGTTGGGAAAACATGACTTTAAGCTCTATTTTTATTGCAGACAGCTTCAACATMTTTTATGTTACAAGGATGACTCCCTAAATAGTTTGACAGCAACCTGGGAAATACCCTGCACCAGAAAGACCACACTATTTATGAAAAAGGCTCGTTTTAAAGCAGACATTTTGATTAAAAAAGACAATACAGACATAGTATTTGTTGCTGACTGAATAGAGGAAACGTGAGTCTTACTGGAGACTGGTCAGGAGACCACGAGATGAAAACCCACTCGTAACCCAGTGCATTCTGGGAGTCCAGACGGTACAGGACGTAGCAGGGCTCCTGGTCGTCCAGTAGAGGAAGCAGGAAGTGATCATAGTCCTGGTCCCAGTTGTGTTCTGGCTCAGTGTAGGCCCCCAGCACCAGCTGCTCTGAAAATCAGACCACCACTCATCACATACCAGAGCACCAAACAAGACGACAYATTGCATCATGTTCACCATTACAACACAATGTGTTTAACTAAAGATGTTTTTATTAGCCTTAAATCTCCTTCAGAATGGATTTACTTATACAAAAACACACACAGTGAAATGGAGAAATAAATCTAGGAAAAACAGTATACAATTTTATTYATTTAAAACAATAATTAGATTAGACATTTAATTTCATCATTAGTTCATAAATGAAGGCCTTTTCCTCAAGTTTGTYCAACCTGTAATAAAGTCACGCAGTCTGGACCAGAGTGTTGTGGAAAAAAGGAAAAGTGAAATCTAATATCACAGCTGAAAATACAGCTGGATTATTTCCTGACTGGGTTAAATCTCCCAGCGGAGCCTGAAAACTCGTATGAAAACACACATAAAACCTGCAGTCTGATGACCTCAGTGGGGTGCGGGGGGGGGGTCTTTTCTCCACTGTCTCTTGGGGCCGTGTTGCTATTCTGAGCCGCAACACATTCCAGGTCTGCACACACATACTTTCCATCAGCCATTCTCTGCTGTCTTTATAGGTTATATGAAACCAAATAATCACCCACTTGATAGGTTGTGCGTTGGGGGATACCCTGGATGTTGTAAACAGTTTTTTTTTATATAATTAAGGGTAAAAATCAGAGGGGACGGTGGTTGAATGTGAACCAAATGTCCAGTTTCTCCTTTGATATTAGAACAAATATGGAGTAATAACACCGACAAACTCCATAAYTAAACACGTGAAACTTATTTTAATATGTAGAGTTGCAATTCTAAAATAAGTCTAAGCATGAAGGCCAGATAATGCTTTTTATTCAAACACATYTGTGTTACTTTGATAAATGGGATGAAACAGAACAGTGATGGAAATTTAAATAACTTGCTTTGTTTCTTATTGTCAGTGACGACATTGTGTACTTGTACACATTTAAATGTCCTGTCATCAAAGCCAAGGTCAAGTGTATATGAGAAATACTAAATGAGGGAGTTCAAAGCATGTTCAGACATGCAGAACTCAGCATGACGAGCTAGAACCTGTCTGCTCTCTGCTCTGACATCAATCTGAGACCAAATATTTAACACGATAGCTAAAGCCCACCAAGATAGACCCCCAAATTGTCCCAGAATGCATCTGACGTGAGTCGTATTACAGCGTGCCGCTGGTCGGATACAAAAACAAGATRTAAACACTTCATGGATAATCGGCTACCTGGAAAATTATTGCTTCATGTKGGTTTTTTCCAGGTCGCTCAGGTGTCACAGAGTCCCTGCTCGGACACGTCGGACAGCTTAGTCTTGTTTTTTTTTTAAACACAAATTAGCCTAATTTGTGGTGTTTCTTTACTTGTTTTTTGGTCTTTAAACCTATTGGAACAACAGCTGAAAATCCCCTCTACATTCTGTTTTTTTTAAGAGGTGACATGTTAAACTGGAGGAAACTTTGGGCCTCTTGTTCTGTAGTTACACATATTCAGGCCTTGAACTATAAACTCCRCTCCATAGAAAAGAGTGAGAATATAGTGAGAAAAGTAGCATTTATTCACATTTTATTCCTACATAAAATAACCAAAATGTTTGTTTTAATTTACTGGGACTGCTTGACCCACTGGCAATAAGGCTGCTACATTTTAAGTAACAAAGTTAAGTTTTAGGCCCGTTCAATGTAAAGAAACATGAGTTATGTACAAGTTTAAGCTTAGAAAAATCAGATGAACCAAGTGACTTTTAAGACATTTTTAGCTCTCCAGCACTGTGGTTTTGAACAGAAAGGTAGCCCCCTGAAGACCATCCTATCCTGGGTCACTCACCGTCCCGGATGCAGACTTTGATGAGGCGCGCTGCTCCACCTCTTGCCTTGGCCAGGAACTGCCTCAGCTCTGGTGTCACCGTCAGTGCGAGAAACATGGCAGGTCAGCGGTGTCCTTCTCCTGCCGGTGGTGGGGTGGGCAGAAGAGAAGCTCCAAAAATACAGTCCAATCCAGAAAATATAAAAAGTAAAAAAAAAAAAGAATAATAAAGAAAAAGAAAAGGCACAAAGGTAAAGTTGGTCCTTTAATTCAGGTGAAGATCCGAGTGTTCTGACTGCAAAGTTGGGAGGATTACTCAGGGTCCGGACTCCAAGTGTGTCTGTATGAACTGGGACATTGCTCAAGTTAAGTGGGACAGCGTCATGTGCAGAGATGGAACCTGATCTCCTTTCTCCCATATTTAGCTCTGACTGTCCAGGCTGGGAAAGTGGTCCACGAARAGCCTAACACAAAGCTGAACAAGACTCACAAGTCCTATAGTACCAMTAGTGCTATTCAGGTTTTAATAAATCAAAAAGTTAAGTCTTCGCTTTTAAATGTGGATTTAAAGAGGCAGCTGTCCTGTGATTTATTATTAACTGAATACGGGTGACAGGAAGCGTAATGTACAGAAAACTTTACACAATTTATTCAATCTCACCCACGTGAGACAACCCTTGATCAACAGATTGAGTAAGATGTTTTTAACAGTCATCAACACCTGACCATGCTGAGGACTTTTTTTACTTCAATCAGATGAGCAAATTTTCCACACAAGCATCTGGCTTTGAAGCCACTTCTGCCTTTTTTTTGGTTTTGACAAAGAACATCACACTTAAAACAAAAACTAACTGAATTTCTCAGCGTTTTCACCAATATCCTAAAAATAAGACATACTACAAAACATGAGTCATTTTAAATGTTGTKACAGCACTATTTTAAACTGGTCTTCTCAGCAGCTAATATGCCAAAATGAATTTAAGACCACTTTTTTCTTACTTTAAAAAAAAACCTTAAATGTTGATCGGCTCAGAAATAGTTTACGAAAGTAAATAGATAAAAAATAATGAAAGTTCAAACTCGTTTTTTTAACAAAGAAAAACATTTTAATGTTAAATACAAATAAAAAAAGAAAAAATATAAACAAGTGATCCATTCCCACAACCCAATATTTACAAAATAATTTTGGATTTTGCACACAGGTGGTGACGTCCACACACAGCTGACCCCTGCTGGTCTTCAACACAAACTGCAGCTTTACGTACACAAACTGCAGCTTTACGTTATCAGTCGTCGATGGTGGGGAGCCAGAACGCCTGAAAAATTTAATCATCAATTACCCGTTAGAAAAACTTGAATCTACATAAGTTAATAAAAAAAGAAACACAATATAGAGCGACTATTCCTTTTGCATTCTTCCAAAATAAAAGCCAAAATTTGACTAAATTTTAACCATCTTTCTTTAGTGTTACATTTTCAATATAGCAAACATCTCAAGTGTATTTATTGGGTTGAATTCAGATTGAGTAAATAAATGTCTGACTGAAAACTAACATTTACATTTAAGCAGTTTAGAGTTGCTCACACTCACCATGTTGGAGCAGGCGCTGGCAAACGTCATGAATTTGGGGTTGAACTGTAGGCAGGTGATTGGGCCCGTGTGTTTCCCGTCTAACAACGCCACCTTCATGCCACTCTCTGCGTTCCACACGTGGATCTTTCCRTCCTCAGAACCTAAAAACAAACATGTGACACATGTTACAAAACACAACACGAAAACATTTTGAAGGTGTCAATTTTGTGCAAAACTTCTAATCGTTGCCAACTCATACTGAAAGGATCTATCARATTGTTACTCATTAAGTTAGTTTCTCTATAAAATCAAAAAAAGTATTTTCTGAAGCAATTTTTCAGTATTAATGAGGAAAAGAAGTGAGGTTGGCTCAATGTGTAAACAATTAATGCAGATCCAACTAAGGTGCAACAAAATAATTTCAAGAAAAGATAGACCTACTCTAATATTGATCTTGTTTTAATGAGCATTTACAATTAGAGCAAGACCAACACGAGCTTCTCTATGGCTGATGTTAATCGTAAGAAATCAACAACGTTTAAATCTTCTTTCAATCTCTTCCAACGTTTGATACAAAAACAACCTCTACCTGTCCTGATATCACTGTTGTTGTTTAAACGGTTAGCTGTGCACATGACCTGTGCTATATTGGGAGTGTGTGGGAGGGCAGAGGGGAAAAAAATATGATTTATCCCCCGTATCTTCCTCCCGACCATAAACACTGGATGAGACAAAGACATCCACAATGATGTAATCACAGATCTGTTCTCGTGTCTTGTTKAAGTATAAACCAGCCATAAATCTGTACAAGTATGGCTGATAGATTTTGTAAGAGTGACCAAAATCATTCGATTAAATGACYTCTATTTCTAACACAATATTTAGATGTTAATTTAAACTTACCAATCATCACAAACTGAGAGTCTGGAGTGAATGAAGCCTCCAATACCACACCTTTACTGTTGTTGTAGCCCTGTGGGTGAATAAACAGATGCTCATCAACAGTTCCTTAAAATGTAAGAAATCTCAAGTCTTAAGATGGTAATCCCATAATTGCTTCATTCAGAACTAAGAAACTTTTACAGGGTTTCCCCTACAAGTAATTGATTGTGGCGCTTCGCCACGGCAAAATAAAAGCCGCCACACCTTCAGAATAAAGT
>NW_013954098.1:24608-39692 GCF_001266775.1 Austrofundulus limnaeus
ATATATATTCCAGAAGAGAGAAAATATCCGGAAGGACAGAAAGAGGATTTTAATTTGTAAATGAACAAACTGTTGATGTTTGGTTGGGTTTTACTGCATTGTTGTTGTGTGTTTGTTTCAACATCTCAACATAGCATCTTGACTTGCCTTACCTGTAACTCAGCAGTTCCTTACCTATTCTCCTCAAGCTGAGGTCCCACAGTCCCTCATTACTCTCCCAAAGACACTTTTATCTTTTTTATCCAAATATTAAAATAATAAAATGTATAGTTACAAACTTTTATTTGGAAAGGCAACAAAAATAACTACAGTAACATCGTTGAGTTACACAATTTAAATTGATATTTTTGCTAGTGATGTGTGGATTGATAGTGAAATATCGATACCACCAGTACCAAAACTTAATGCTTTAGAATCAGTACTAAAATGTAATATTCCATCCATCCATCCATCCATCCATCCATCCATCCATCCATCCATCCATCCATCCATCCATCCATCCATCCATCCATTTTCTGTACATGCTTCTTCCTTTTCAGGGTTGCGTGGGTCACTGGTGCCCATATCCAGCAGTCACAGTGCGAGGGGCGGGGTACACCCTGGACAGGTCGCAAGTCCATCACAGAAATGTAATATTGATATTTAGATAATTTAGTCATTTCAGGTAAWGCATATCATTAACAGGAACTCAGTGGAATATAACWAAACTATTGAAATCATATGTGGTTGGAGGGAACTACTTTTTCTTCCGCCACAGTCAGTCAGTCTACATGTTCAGTTTCATGTCAACAGGCTCATGTAATGTAATGTGATGCAAGTTTTCATTTTTATAGTATTCCTTGATAATTAAACAAAAATTAATTATTTAAAACATAATTTTTTACATATTTTTTACATATTTTGTATGACTGTGAGGAAGTAGTGATTTCAAACAGTTTTACATTTACCACATTAGGTGTAGTTGCACAAAGTATCAGTTTCGCCAATACCAGCCCGAGTTTTCCCAGTATCAGAATCAGAAAGCAAACTGTGGGTGTCGAACATTAATTTTCAAAACCTCTGAGCAGACAAGGTTTTGTGCCYCCCATGTGCTCTTTGGCGCCCCCTAGAGTGAGAATCACTGTTGTAACTGATAAAAACCTGATCTAGGCAAAATTTTAGGTCACCCATTTGGTTGAAGATTAGCTGTTGATATACAGTATGTCAGTAGGTTTTGTGGTTGTGGAATCAATGCATTACATACACTTATAGTTGCTGTCTTCACAACTGCAGTTTGTTTTGTCTTTGTGTGTGTGTGGTGAGGGGGGGGGATTTAGAGAGAGTCCGACTGTGATAGGCACGTTTTGCTACCGACGTGAAGTAAAGCTGGGAGGTACAACAGCGTATCTTCCTTGGCCAGCCGTCTGCAAAGTAATCTCCATTTGTCATGGAGCGATAAGCCTGCTAAAGAGTCTAATGAGGATGTCCAGAGTGTCCACTACAGTAAAACTGCCACTCATAAAGGGAGACAGAAAATAAAATTAAAAAAATAAAAAAAGAAAGAAGAGCACCGCTTCTATCCACATGTCTGGTTCCACTACACTGATGATAAAAGCTTACCCTTTAGCTTTTGAAGCATGTCTCTTGAGGTCTTTTCTTCTCTTTTAGGTGCCACATCTGTATGTTTGCAAAACAACAAATGCTTACTTTGCAGGTCACATCTGCAGAGAGGCCCTCAGGTTTGCAGCGCCGATAAACAAGTGAAGTGTTACAGGCTCTTAAGCCCATCTGGTGTGATGATCGATCATTAGACAGAGTGTGGAGATAACTCGCTCAGCTTGCCTGCTGGCTACCGCTGATCCCGTATCACTCTCGCAGGATATGGTATGAATCACAGGAAGTTGAGATCAATCTATAGAGATAGTGCCGCATGATTACAAATGAGGACCAAAAAAAAAAAAAAAATCCCATTTGGCTTAGCCACTTGAATGCCTCAGCGTTTGGCTGTGTTTTGTGGGTGCGTGCGGGGACGTGCACGACGGCGAGCGTTAAATAATAGCTTTTTAACTTCCCTCCCCTCCTTAATGATTTCTGATATTTGTCGTTTCCAATCTACACAATCTGTCCTACCTATGCTCGTTTACTCTGCTCAGTCCATCCTACTCTTAAATCTCCCTTCTTGACGTAGTCATCTTTTCAAATCTTAATTAAAACAGACTCCAACCACCCCACCCCCCCCACCCCCCAGCTCCATCCTCCCAGAGGCTGGCTGAAAGCAGCTTAGAACAATCAAGAGGACGGATTAGAAGTGAGAAGAAAAGACGAGAAGAGGAGAAGCAAATGAATGGATCTGGCAGAGAACAATTTTTGAAGGAGGGGGCGAAAGAAAAATGACCTCTTCCCTTTCCTTCAGCGACCCGCCCCGCTACCAGCACCACCCCAATCCTCTCTCCTCTCTTCCTCCTCATCCTCGCCTCCCTCTCGGGGCTCTGGAGTCCTGGCCTGACCTATTGACATTCAGCTTCTCGGCAGATTAAGCAGCGAATGGAGCCTCCAGAAAGGGTAAACACACCGGAGGAACAATGACCAACAGGCAGCAACCTTATTGGATTCTAATTAACTGCCAGGAGAGATGGCTAGGGGCATGTTAAGTGCTGTTGGACACAAGTTAAACCCCCCCCCCCCAGACCTCGAGAACCACAACTCACGTCACCCGCACGGCTCTCGCTTTTTTTCCCTTCTCTTTTTGTGTCCTTTCTGTCTCCGCATCTTTAATTTCAATCCATTTTCTTGCTGTTTCRCATGAGAAATGGCAAACTGAAAGTTTTTCCTGCCATCCTCTCCTCCCTCTTTATTCCTCCTCCTCCCCGCTTCTTTTTTTTCTTTCAAACAAGGTGGAACACAGCTTGTCCCCCAGAGGTAGCTGTTTGAGCGATCAGGTTAGAACAGGCCGAAAAATTGGGAGAGATTATTTTATATTAAACAGATTGAATTATCCGCAGCGAGGAGTGAGGATGGAGGACAGCAAAATCGTTTTTCTGCATCGCCCTCGGGAGGTGCACTATGGTGGGGGAGTGAGGGAGATAAATGGGAAGGAGTGAATAGCTGATGCTCAGCGGTCACAAATCTGAGGGGAGCAAAAAAGACCTCTACTTTCCTCTCTTTTCAAAACTCTTCCATCACAATTTTTTTTAATGTGGCGCTAATTTAAGGGAGTTCAAGCTGGACTCTGTGTRCATGTGAACTTGCGCACTCAAGCAGAGGGTCTTCTGTCTTTTTRGTGGTCCTCTGATTAGGCTAACTCACAATGGTGATGTGGTTTCAGGGGGTSCCCGGTAAAGAGCCACAGGCACTAATTAGACGAGGGCTCATTAATGTGTTAGTGTGAGAGAGGGTCCGGGCCACCGTGGGTTGAGGCTGACACAGAAGGGAATAAAAGCAACGCCCCACTGGAGACAGGCCGTCGTCACCTCAACCATCGTATAAAGCAATTCATTAACTGGCGTGGAAACACACACGCACACACAAACAAGCCATGTACTCACAAACACGCAAACTCTCACACCTCACTGTGAATACCCACACTAAGTTTATGTGTTTCATTTACTCACTGCTTGTTAACGCTTTACCTTGGATCAAAGAGTCAACGGATGGATGGATAGAGGGCTGGGAGTTTTATTTGTCTGGGAAAAATGGCTACCCAGTTTTACGTTTGTCCTTTTACAAAAAGAGATTTGTTCTTACGAAAAAAAAAAACTATCCAAAACATGGACAAATCTCTCCYCTTGTCACCATCATATGACTCTTTGAAATCCTCTGAGTCCTAAAAGAAGAAAAATCAAAGCTTGAAGGAAATGAATATGAGCTTCAGTTGAGATCCAAGCCTGGAGGTGTAAACGGGATCCACATGACCACTGTCCATTTCCACACCATTACCGCCACAGTCATGGCTGTAATAGGTTGAATTGGGCCATTGATTTCTCTCATGCATCCTCGCTTTCACCCACAAAACCAGTCAGTGGCAGCTCTGCTGTAAAACCCAGTTCTCTCTCTCTTTTTTTTAACAAAACATCACATGCTCTCAAATGACTCGCAAACCGTGAAGGAATCCATGCACACACTTAAACACACACAGCCAATGCAAAATGTTCCTATGGGGTGAAGCGGAGGGCTTAGTTTAAATTGGTTTTAAAACCTACCCTGGATCTTTATGGAGTTGACTTGCGGCACTATAGTGTGTCAGAGGACTGTTTAGAAAAAAGGGGAAGTTAAGCTGTGTTCTATAGTGTGGTGAACATATATGTTTACTCTTTAGATGTTTACCTGTTTACTGACTGAAAATCTGTAAATTTCAAAAAATATCCATCATACTCTCACATGGTATGGGGGTTGAGGGTTGGGGGGTTACTGGTAGTGGTTAGCCTGGCCCTTGCCTTCCTACACAGCTCCGCTCAATTCTAGTTTCCCTTCACTGCTCCGTCTGGCATTTCTCCCATAGACAAGGATTTCATTGGCAGATTTTTAGCCGAACCAATCAGAGAACAGAACGTCGATTGTCTTCGCAGTGTCTGCTTATAGTTTACTTTACCTGGGCCAATCAGCAAACAGAAGGCAGAGTTTTGAACAACGTCGATTTTCTGCGCAGTGTCGGCTAGTTAGTTAGCAATGGCAGTGGAGGAAGTGAATGATGCCAGTCTGTGTTTATAAGGCTTCCAATTTAAAATAAATTTGTCTGACAAAGCAGCAGCTCTCGTTTACAGCCATCTCGTTTGGCTCGGTACTTTTATCCTGTCAGTACGGTTGTTTACAGCGCACACGATTTCCGGTTAGCTTCTTAGCTTAGCCTCCTTCACAGCGACATTCACACACATGCACTTCAGCAGAGGCCACGCCTCTAGCAAGAATCGCTTCTCTTTAGGAGCGAGTCCAGACCCTCTGTACAAAGCAAAGTTAAGGAAAAGGGTCTGATTTTTTTCCCAGGCTTGGTAGTGGCTAGAGCTGGTCAGTTCCTGAGCTACCTAGGTTAATGGTTCAAGTCCTCACATGGAATTAACCCTCATCTTAATATCCTCTGGAAGACTACAGATCAAAGTTTGCAAGTTAGCAAACACACTGAAAAAATACATCAGCATCACCAGAAATGTCCTGAGACATCTCACTATCCCAATAGAATAGTCTCAGTCTTAAAAAAAAGTTGATTACATCCTCTGGATGAGCTCTTCGACATCGGAAATGCCATGGACTCAGACAAGTTGGGTCCATGCCCTGGGTAAATAACTTCCGGGGCGTGCCTCAGACTCAAACACAGCTTTGGAGATGCTGACGGATGGGGAGTGGGATGAGGGTGCGCAGCATGAATGACTCAAACAACTCAAGTGAACTGGGCTATTTTAGTGATTGACTCTGATTCACCTGGTTCCATAGAGAGAATCGATTTAGCAGCTAGCGATGGAGCGGCATATCACATTTGGATGRGAGCAGGTACAGTCTAGAAATGCGACTAATGGATCTTCAAAGGGATCTGGATCTAAATGAACCATTTAACTCATAGAGCTGTTCAATACAACAGTTAGATTTTAAACAAGTTACATCTTGTACGTAATTCCGTCACGTGGGTGGTACCATGTGTTTTGTCAAGTGGAACCCTGTTCTACTCCACCCCTTGCTTTTTTTCTTTGAAAAAGCGAAGGAGGAGTAATTGTCTCCATAGTTAAGGAGGAAAAATTTAAGATTGTGAGTGGTGAGGAGAAAAAAATAGCAAACTAGGTTCTTATTGTTTGGTGTAAGGAGCCATTCAAAAGGTTTGGATCATTCATGAACGATACATCTCTAGTACAGTCTAATGGGAAGAAAAGGAGGGAGTAGTTCCTTACAGGCTCTGAGACGTAAAATACATTGAAGTTGAATTTTGGAAATAACTCCTTGAGGTTTCCTGTATATGTGTACATACAAAATTGTGGAAAATCCATGTAATTCACAGACAATCCACACAACTTGACATATATAAGTGAATGACAAATCTAAAGTGTGACAACTCAAAGCTTCTCTCGACCAGCTTCAATAAGGCTCCCAATCAAGCCTGATAAGCCCCTCAGTCTTTGGTCAGCTGTTTTAACTAGCCCGTGATTGAGTGGCTTCATTAAGAGCCTATTTATCTTTCCCTTGACTACAGTCCTAACAAAGACTGATGACATGCTCATTCCCAAATACCACTTTCACAGGAACCTGAGCAGATGCACAACTGTATTAGTACATAATCACAGCTTGAAAAGTGTGTTAGTTTTTACCAAAACCATCCCAACACCCTGCCGTCTCCTGACCAGCCGTCTGTATATAGCACCACCACCACCCCACACATCCTTTTTGAAAAATGTTTTGCAGAGCATGAAGCTTGTTTGGCGTGTGTTGTTAGGTGTAATCCTGCCTGCACAAATAGCGGGCCAGATGAACCTGTGACCTCACAAAGACAGAGAGACGCTCCCAAACAAGCCACAACAAACAACTCTCTGTAGCCACTCTCTGCCTTTGATCTGAAGGAGCCGAGATGAGATCTGTCTCCTCTTTCCTCTCTTTTGCCCTTTTCTCTTTTTCCTGTACAGCATCTCCTTGCATGTCCCCCCCACCACCCCATCCCCTCCTGCTGAGCAGGTGTATTAAATGAGGTGACTATTCCGGCAGCGTTGGGCCGCACCTAAAAGTGCAGTCTGTGAAGAGAGCTTTTCTCTGTCTCCCTCTCATCTTTTATCCTTTACCATTGCCCCATCTCCTTTACTCAACCTTTTTTCCTCTCCCTTTATCCTTCTCCATCCCCTTTACTCCTTTTAACGCGTTCCCTCGCACTCCTGAATATGAAACAGGGGGATCGAGCCTCTCATCTGTTTGAATTCATCAACGCCTCCCCTGTCAATCTCCCCTTTTGAGCATCTTGCTTTTAGCTTATTGTCTCTTTAGCTGTACGTCTAATTACACCATCTCACTTATGTAATTAGCGCCAAAATAAATGGCTGTTGTAGCTTTGTGTCTCCCCCCTCCGCTTCACCCTTCCCGTTTCAGGCTCGGGAAAAACAAATTATGGAGAACAATAGGTACAAATGGCTTCTGCACCAAACCACATGATGGATGCATCCCGGTTCCCTGCATCTCATCCCTTTCTCTTTTTTTTCCTTCTCCCTCCCTCCCTTTCTCCTTTCTCCATTATCTCCAGCTCTATGTGTCTCTGTTTGGAAACTGGAGAGGAGTTGAGCGCCCTCTCGCCCAACTACCCTATCACTGTATGGCTATATCATCTGTCTTCCCTTCTTGGCAATGACACTATATTCACACTGACAAGATATTAAGCAAACTCCTTTTTTTCTGTCCTCCTTTTCTTTTACTTCCCCCATCTCTCCGCCTTTCCCGCCGTGTTGTCTCCAGTGGGTTTCACTTCTCCTCCACTATCCCCCAGAGCATTCCGTAAACCATGACTGCAAAGCAAACGCCTGGGACTTTCTAAAGCAAACAGCGAGCGTCCTGTGCCACAGCCCCATCTGTGGAGAGTCTGAGTTGGGGGAACAATTGGTCCCTCTCCTCCTCTGCTTCGTTCGGTTTCCAGTCCTCCCCCTGGGATCTGCACAACGCCAGGATGCCTCTGTCAGATGGGTGCAGCGTGCTGGAACAATGGTCGGGCTGCTTCCTCTACAGAAGGGAGGTGTTRGGTTTACCTTAGCCAGCTTGGGAAGCACCTAACCATGTGTTCATAACACCCCCCCCCCCCCCCCTGCATCATCTTTAGAGGAATATCATGGTAGAATAAGGAAACAAAAAAGCACATCTTCCACACCCCACACTATTCACCCTGACACCCAATCACTCTCTTCCTGCCAAAGTGTACATTCAAGATTCAATGTTTAGCCTGGGGTGTTGAATTATCAACTTTCTATTAATCCCCCACAGAGTTGCAGTCAGTAACTCCTTTGTTGTTGTTTTTTTCCAACTCTGTCGCGCAAGAAAAAAGCTTGGCAGTTTTGTTTTACACCAATACAAGCATATCCATTACCTGAAATGCTAGGCTCCTGGCAGTAAATCCTTTTGACCTCTTCTACCCTTTTTTTCTGCCTCTCATTCTTCGTCCCCCCCCCCCCCCACGCTGAGTCCATTGTTGTCTTTGCATTGCTTTTCTTTTCCCGAACAGACAGCAGGAGCGAGACACACCTTGCCCTCCTATCAGTTCAAGGGCTCCACACCTCAGTACACACTTTGCTGTTACTCACATCTCCTCGCAGCTCAATAGCATTAACGTGTTTTTTTCTTCTTCTTTCTTTCCACCGAGGCAGCTGCAGTTAAAAGCTCGATCGATAAGCTTTGACTGACATCCCTCAGTTGACAGCAATTAAGCTGCCTTTTTCTTGCGGACCTCCCAGGGCGAGTTTCGCCATCTCGGCCGAATTTTTTTTTTCTCCGAACAAAAATGGAAACAAAAAAAGACGAGGTTACACTTTATCTAACCCCGTCTGAAAGCCTCCTGCAACAACACAGAACCATGTGAGCCGCAGCCAACCAACTATTTTGGTTAAGGCTTAGGTCCCTGACACAATATTTGTCTTGACATTCCAAGYAGTTTGAACTGACAAGAAGAGCACATGAAAAAAAAAAAGAAATAGTGAAGGAGGGTGTTGAACTTAAAGGAATGAGTAGCTGAAATCCTTACTCCCATAGGAGTTTTCACTGTTTCCATCACTGAGAAAGTGAGCACAAGGCAGGTCATTTCTTGTTTCCTTGTAGACGTTTTTCATCCATACATATGGCTGGTTTGGGAGATGACACGTTCCAGGAACTGGAGCATGGTTAATTGGATGGTTGGACTTTGACTAATACCTCCAGAGAAAGCACATTGTCTTGAAGATGCCAGAGACTCATGTCAGCACTGTTATAATGTGCCCTTCACCTCTCAAGAGTCTGTCTGGAAGTTCAGGTTGTTGCTTCTATGAACCAAGTGAGGTTCTGTGAAAAAGATATGAACCAGTAATATCCTACATAGAAACATTGGTCTGGTCCAGTTCAGGCCCACACAAGGCACCAACACMCCCCCCAAATACAGCAAAGAATGAATGTTGTAAATGGAAAAACATTTTGGTTTTGGCTACCCGCTTCAGATGTTATCCAATAAATGGACGTTATCAGCTGTTATCAGTCCCACAGAATGACTTCAGACTAGCTTCAGACTGTGCTGCCTAGTGGGTTCTCCATCCCATAGAATGACTTCAGACTGTCAGCTAGTTAATATGAGGCATGAAGCCACTAAGGTTAATTTTAGAGAAAATGACATGGGCTACGATAAAGTAGACCAGACTCCGGTGGTAGTAGATTGTTGCATTCCAACGTATATGGCACTGGTAAACCACTAGGGGGCACTGTCACGACAGTCTGAAGCCATTTTATGGGACTGATAACCGCTAATAACGTCCATTTAATGGACTGACAACATCCAAACCGGCGGTTTTGGCTCCACTCAGTCTGTTCAGAACTAAGCTGTTTGTCCAAATTAAGGTTTTGCCAATGAACTACTTACAACAGGCAATATATTAATTGTTCATAGTGTATCTGGTTTATCCCTTTAAGCCTTGGTCTACAAATCTTCAGCTGTCCTGCTTTACAAGTACTAACGTCAGTCAGGTTTTATAAAAAGAGAGTAAAAGCTGAAGTACAGACAAAATATCTGCATGATGTTAAATTACTAATGTCTGATTGTATTCCAAACAGAACTTTTCTTTTCCCTGAGACTTTTCTCAGCTGCCAGAAGCCATAAATCCTCTAATGCCAGGTTAAAGAACATGACTGGTGAAGATAACACAGGAGCAGATATCACTGCAAAGCAGAAGATAAATTTCAATTTGCTGTTGATTTTTCGTCTCTCGGCAGGAGATATGAAACTCTTGTCTTGCCTGGTAGCAGTTGATTGGGAAATAAAAACAAATGTGCGGTCTGATGTCTGGGATCTTTCTTGTCGTCTCTCCGTTCAATGGGGACTTATCAGGACTTCTGAGTCTGAGGTACAAGTCTCCGGAAAAGAGGTGACACACGCATTTTAGGGGAAGATAAATGCAATCCAGGGCCTTTCTTAAAATAGCTGCTACTGTATGAATGTGACTGTTTCCCTCGGGGCTGTGTTTTAATGACATGCAGCAAATTAATCCTGCCTTCTCCCTCTCCCCATTCTTCCATTACTCTGTTTGCACAGAAGAATAAAAGGGTAAATAATTTTTCTGCTTTCTCCACCAGTCTGTATGCTGATGATACAGCCTGAGGAGCCTTCGCCGGAGAAAAAAGAAGAAGACTCCAGGCAGTRGCAGGAAGCTGGCGTGGCCCTCCATTGTCCTATTCTCTTTCATTTCCTCCCCGCATCCTCCCGACTGCCCCAGAGGAAGACGAAGGTGAGGATGTGTCACGAGGAGAGAGCGAAGACAAAAAGAGGATGGACGGTCRAAGATAAAAATACAACTGGACGAGGCCAAGCACCATCAACAGTTGCGCTACCTGGCTCTGCTTTGGCTTCCTGTGTTTAGCCGAGCCAGTGAACACATTAAGTTTGGTAATGGCAGATAACAAGCGCCTCGGGATGCACTGACAAGTTCTTTATCTTTGTTTACCCAAATRGCAGAGCTGATTAGAGACACGTAACAATATGAAGCCCCCATTGTTCTCTTTTTTTTTTTTACTCACAAGCGTCTTCTTCCATAAAAGTGGGGGGAAGGGACAAAAGAGGATATGAAGACGGAAAAAACACAGGGCTGCACTTGCGTTAGAGGTCTTCAGGAAGAGACAAAAAGCTGGCCATTACTCAAAATCCTTGTTACTCATCGCATTCAGTTTGTACTGAGGGTTTTCCCAGAGCAGCTATTCTAGACACTTTGATTTCAAAGTAAACCACAAAAAGTCACACTTTCAAAATGACTTAAAAAAGAGTATTTCATATCATTTCCAGTACATAAACAGGGTTTTATCCTATCGTATGATCCCACCCAACAACCTGTTGCTGTGAGTTGACAGCTGTGTTTGAGCAAAAAGGGAGAGTTTCTCTAAACTTTTCTCCTTGTTAAAAAGGACAAAGCCAGCTGTTTGGAATAGCTTTGGTGGCAAAAAAGACACACAGTGATTACTTGGTCACCACAATAACAACACCTCTTTTAATGATAACTTTTCTGAAACAAACATTGACACTACTACAAAAGTTAGCCCGTGGGTCAGTGAAATGTTAAAGGGGCTGTAGGCTTACCACAGAGGTTAACCCAACCAGTTAATGAGCTAATGTCAGCTTAGTCTCCTAACGTTACTTTTATAAACAAAAGAATGGGAAACTTGCACAAAAGATTTGGCAACTCCCAGTGTTGTATAAAGTACCACAAAGTGATACTTGAATAAAAGTATAAGTATCTTACCAAAAAATGACTTTGGTAAAAGTTAAAGTCTCCTTTAGGAATATTACTTGAGTAAAAGTCTTAAAGTATCTGTTATTTTTATATGTAAATATTAAAAGTAAAAGTAWTGATTTAAAATGAGCAGTTAGATTTTGTGTATGGACATTTATTAGCAGGTGATCTCCCAAAAAAAGTGCAGAAACTACTATATTGTAATAAAATTATTAATTAATGTTAACTTTAGGATGCACTAGTCCAGCTATTTCAGTTTATGTACATATATCAAGGCTGCACAAAGCTTTTCCCCAAAATGAAAATCTATCTGAGGGCTGCGGCCAAATATAATAATTCATGAAATACAAATACTTCTTAAGTATAGTACCTTTATTTTAATGATAATGTCCTGCTGGAGTGTGACATGATTTGTTTGTGTACAAACTAATACGGCATCAGAGTTTTATGCATTTATACTTCTCATTCAACCACAGTTAAATTCACTCTATCTAGGAGGCACAGTTTATATGGATAGTATTTATTTTTTATAATAAGCTGGAATGAAAACAAGCAAAAATGAAATAAAAGTAACGACTTTCTACTTCTTGCCTTTTTTTTTAAATGTAAGGAGTAGAAAGTACAGATAGTTGTGTTAAAATGTAAGAAGTAGAAGTAAAACAATAGGCTGAAAATAAATTACTCAAGTAAAGTACAGATACTCAAAAATTCTACTTAAGTACAGTAACAAAGTATTTGTACTTAGTTACTTTACAACTCTGGCAACTACTAACAGGGGTTCAAACCCAGGACCTTCTTGCCGTGAGGCAACAATGTTAACCACTAAACCACTGTGCTGCCAGGACCTGCGGCTTGAACCTGCAGCCTCAGGATTACAAGGAGCTACCACAGCCCCCTCACTACTGAGGCTTCAGCTAATTAATTAGCTTAAATCAGTTTGTCAGGCTTCCAAAGTTTTTTAAAACCTTTATTTAACCAGATAAAAAACCCAATGAGATCAAGATCTCTTTCACAAGGGTGACCTGAAGACAGACAGCAGCACACGTCATTAAAACAGCCAATTTGGMTGTTTTAATGTATATYTTGTAATGTGTGTTTTGTAAGTTACTTAACGAATAAAGAACAAAGAAACATTTAAGTTTGTCATGAAAACTACATTTAACAAAGTTTGTCTTGCATGAATTTGATGATTAATGTTTAGTTCTTCCAAAAATGTATCATCAGTCAAAAGTCTTGGTCCTCTAGTGTTTCAGCCGACTTTATGAATTATTTTGTTGAGTGCTCTTTAGCCTAAATATTAAAAATTATAATAACAGTATTGAATTAACTATATACTTTTTTGTATATATTGAATATTTCACCCTATACAAAAATGAGAATTTTTTAATCACATATTTTGGTTGGATGGTGTATTTGTTTAAATTTGATGTAGTAATATCTTGAAATTTAGTTAATTTTGCTCAACTAACATGGACAAAATCTCATGCCTGTCCATACCTAACTGCTTAATCATTCAGTCTTTATGCATTTTTTTTAACAAACTGAATATTTTTTTAATTAATTAAGGTGAAGCTAAAATATATATTCTGGTTTACTGATTAGTGGACATGTGAGTTTTGAAAATTCACATTATGTTTTCTAATACAACGACTGCAGAACAAAACATTACACAGAACCCACGTGGGAAATCTGCCAAACAAAAACATATCCACATCTTTTGCCATGACCACATCTCCTAAATAATGCAAGCCGGTTGGGTTCAGGACTCAGTTGTGTTTGGATTCTGCTGTGTCGACATATCCCACAGCCCTCACATGCTGGTTCTTAACTCTAAACTTTCAACTAGTTCGCCCATTTTTCTTTTTTCTTTTCATAGAGGCATAAAGAAGGATCGGCAGAATATAAAGGCAAGTAAACACAGAAACCATGATTGTGTGTTTTTTTTTTGTGTGTGTGTGTGTGTGTGTGTGTGTTTGTCTGACAACAGTAACAAGATGGAGAAAAGGTTAACATTACTCAGCGGACTTCTTCCTGTGTTTACTTGCTGCTTGTCTGCCTAATCACCGAAACACCAGTGACACRTCTGAGCCTCATCCCTGCTAAGTCTCCCTGCAGACCATCTTTTTTCTTTCTTTTCTTTTTTTTTTTATCCTCCACCGCCAAACTTTATCCTAAAACTGTGCCCGTTCTGACTCCCTTCACATAAATTCAAAGAGCAAAAAGTGTCAGTTGATAAAATATGCACAGCTCCTTAAAAACAAATCTCTTGGGCTTTGTTGTCTCTGCATCCACATGCAAAGTTGTGTTCCAGGCAAGGGGAAAAAGGGCCAACCTCATGGTAATGGGGAAAGGAAGGATGACAGGGTGGAGAGTCACTTCTTCGGTTGGATTCCAGTTTTACGTGTGAGTGTGCCTGTGTGTATGTGTGTCTCTGCATGAGGTAGAACCGTGAACGGGGCTTTCAAAGCCTTTGGAGAAAGTTTTGCTTTCTGCCTCCGGTCCATTAGGGCAGATTTGCTCTCGTGTCCTCGTGTTTCACAGTCACACGTTCCGTAACCGGGCAAAAAAGAAAGAAAGAAGGAAGAAGAAAAAAAAAGCAAGGTGGAAAATTTCCCCTGCGTAACACTATAGTGAAGACATGAGTGGCGACACGACTTAAGAGGAAGGGAGAGAAACTTGTAATCTCAGCTCCCAGCCTTTGAACTTGGCCCGATGAGACGCGAGCGACCCAAAGCAAAAGGTTCCAAAGAAGAGCTCACTGAAGATTACTCAGAATACTGATGCAGTGTGGAATCCAATTCCTCTGGGAGCCCTTCTGAGAAAGTAAATTATCTGTGCTGTGCAAGACTACATACATACAAATGTGTGCAATACGTGTATTAAAAAAAAGAAGAAGAAACCAAAATTATTACTCAAAAAATTYGAACGCAATATTTGAGCGTCTGTGCTTCTGTAAAAAGAGTGACAGTAAAATGAGGTCTCTTAGGTTGTAATTAGGGCAGCTGTTAGCAGTTTCATTATTTGTGTACATTTTAGTGCGGAGAGGGGAAAAGAACTGGAGTGTTCATGTGTGCAAATGGGGTTGAGGTCACGGGGATGTGTGCCACTGTCTGGTTACAACTTCTTCTCTTCCAGCTGTTGCTTGTCAGAGAGCGGAGGTTTTCACCCCCTCCACCCCTTTCCCCCTGGAGCTTTGAGTAATGCTAAAACCATCCGGAACGCCATGGGGGCTGTGGAGGTGAAGATGTACAACGCAGCAAATGGCCTTTTGGTGCACACTTGTCCTTTTTTGCTCAGAGACTTTGGTGAGTCAAAGAACCTTCTCCCTCTGGAAGACGTGAGGGGGGGTCCGATTTCATCACTCTGTCTCTTTCTGTCCTTTTATCTCCCCAGTGTCACTGCCAAAGTGTATTCCTTAAGATTTCAGTTTCATGATCTCTTAACATAAATAAAAAAAAATGCTGAAACGTGCCAGCAGATGCTCAGTGATAATTGCTAAAATCTTTTTTTGGGGGGTTACAGGAACAGAGGGAAATTAGGAGAATAAATTGTAGCAGCTGCTTGTTGATAATGATATTTAGAAATCTTCTGATTTCATTCCAAGACAGGACATTATAAAATGTGATCCAATTCAGTTCGTTACATRCATTCATCTATGGGATGTTTCCTTCAAACATCACATGCAGCTCATGTCAGTGCG
>NW_013954099.1:0-3442 GCF_001266775.1 Austrofundulus limnaeus
CTGAGCAAAGCGAGTCCCTGGCTTCAAGGGTCTCAGAAGGCCTTGTTGACTGAAGCGAGTCCCTGGCTTCAAAGGCCTCAGAAGGCCACGTTGGCTGAAGCGAGGCCGGTCCAGACTCTGCAATCGGGCTGTAAGAGGCTGTTGGTGGAGGGTCGACATCCTTAAGCAGTGAAATTTCCGGTGTTGTGTCCGAATCCTCACCGATGTCTGGATGCAGATGAGGNAACACACACACATACCAAACACACACACATACCAAACACACACACATACCAAACACACACACATACCAAACACACACACATACCAAACACACACACATACCAAACACACACACTAAATACACAGAAACAAACCAAAGCAGTGACAGTGTCTCCTTTATTTCACCAGGCTGACTGTGAGTCAGTGGTTCAGTCAGGACACAGGAAGGTCCAGCTCCATCTCCAGTCTGTTATCAGGGTCACTGAGGTCTGAGTCCAGCCTGGGGGGAGGTCCGGCTCTGTGAGGGAGGGTGGGCTCAGGATGACTCTGGTCCAGAAGAGGAATTGTRTGTGAAACAATGAATGAATTTCCTGCTCTGACAGAACAGACTGACAGCTGACCCAGGGGGTCCCCCAGGACCACCATCCTGCAGGGTTTCTCTGCTCCACCAGCCTGACTGGCAGATGAGTGATTAACAGGTAATTCACACACTGGATGAGGTGTGTTGGAGCACAGAAACATGCAGGATGTGACACCTGGGAGCTGACAGCATGTGTATCACAACACAGGCTCAAATTGTCCTGTTTGTCTTGAACAGAGAACTTTCATATCTGCTCTCATCATGTAACACAGACGTTCTCAAACTGGGGTCCCTGAACCTCCAGGGGTCCTCAAAAATTTTCAATAAATTGTTCATTTGGTTTTTATTTTGAAAAATGCATACGGGGTATAACGCACTAGTAAAACAAACATATTAAACCAAACAAAAATAATTTTACCGTGGCATTTAGGGGTTAAAATAGCAGTAAATTATTTTGCATCAACAGCATGGGGTTTATGAGGGGTCCCTGGACATGTTTCAACTCTGTAAGGGGTCCCCAGTCCCAAAGAGTCTGAGAAGYCCTGAACCAAGGAGACGGCTGGCCTGACTGGAGATCAGCAGTCATCTTCATGAAATAATAAACTTTATCAGTCACCAGCTGAGGGGATCGGGCCGTCTCCTGGATGATCCACAAGGAAAACCAGAACTCATCATCTGGAGAAAACACTCCTCAGTATTTCATAACAACATGATACTGGATGTCCTCCCAGAGGAAGACCCAGGACACACTGGAGGGACTCAGCTGGACTGGGAACACCTTGGGATTCCCCCAGAGGAGCAGGTCCAAGTGTCTGGAGAGAGGGAAGTCTGGGTCTCTGCTGAGACTGCTGCCCCCGAGACCTGACCCTGGATAAGAGGAAGAAAACTGACGGATGGATGTCGAGAAAACCATGGAAAAACTTCAACACAGAAAAGGACGGCTGTCAGCTTCTGTAGATCTAAGCTTTTATTGTAGCTCTGGTTTTTTCTTTTGTTTGGACTTGGTGTGTTTCACTCCATCTACACCTGCTTCCTGACACAAACACGGGTTTTGTCAAAGCTGAACAGATAAGAACAATCAGACACAGGAGACCAGGACAAAGGTAAGTGTTTTTATTTACAGGTGAATGGGTACAGGGATCCAGGCTGTGGAGGGAATGGGAAATGGAAAGTTCCAGTTTACTCGAGGATTGATTTTCTTTAAAGGGTTCAACAGGTGAGGTTTTCTTGTGGAGATGAGTGCAGCTCAGAGGAGAGGGTCCAGTTTTCACCAGGTCAGTCCAGATTTAGTTTTACAGGTTGCAGAGTTTGTTGGAGGCAGACAGGCAGCGGTTCAGGGAGGATCAGGTAAGTGTCCTCAGGCAGGACAGTGTTTTTTTTTTCATCTGACTGACATCTGGACCGTTTAACTCAGGACAGTCAGCATTAGTTTTACAGGAGGACAAAATTACAACTTCATCTAGGTTGAGGGCCAGTCTTGTCTGATTTTTAATCTTTTTTAATGTTTTTCAGGTGTTACATGTCAAAATATTGATCCAGATGTCTAATGTAAAAACAGTGCATCTTAAGTCTGAACAAACAGAGCTTAATGTTTATAATAATTTCTTGTATCTTTCTTTTTATAAAGCTTTTTGTTTTTTTATGAAAAACATTTGAGCACAGGCCATTTAAATAACTACAAATAAAACACATCATCCACCCACTGTCTTCAGTGTGTTTCCTTGTTTCCTGTCCGGGTTGAGAGGAGCTCATTTCTCTGCAGTCTGTAAGGAGGGGACACCCTGGACAGGTGCACAGCTAAAATTATACAGTACAGTGGTATCAGAAAGTAATCTTTAACAAAGTCTAAATGTAATGTTGTACAAAATCCAAGAATCCCATGTACTTGTTGAGGCCCTCTGTGTTTGTACCTGAGCTCACCTGGTTCCTGACAGGTGACCTGACTGAGCACAGCTCCACAAGGTTCCTGTGATGAGCTCCAAGCTTGAGCCTCACACATCTCATGGTACTTTGTCCTCACTGCCTGAGCTGTACTCACCTGCTGATCTGTCTGCACCTGCCCAAGAACCTGTACAAGAGAGGTCACTCACCTGCTCAGTCCTCCCGTGCACCGATCTCATTTTCCTCTGGAAACCTGTGGAACTCACATGTGGACCTAAACCCTCTCCTCTGGAAACTGTGAGGACAAATACTTACCTTCAAAGATTCTGAACTGTCAGCATCTCACCTGCAAATACTCACCTGCAAAAACTCACCTGCAAATACTCACCTGCAAATACTCACCTGCAAATACTCACCTGCAAATACTCACCTGCAAACACTCACCTGCAAACACTCACCTGCCTTCATCTCTTCCAGATCTGGAACCAGGAGGTCATTTCACAAAAGTCAGATGTTTAAAGTCAGAATCTGAGCCGTCAGCTCAGGTTGAACAAGCTTCAACTTGTCAGCAGCTGTAATCTGCTGCTCTAACACCAGCTGAGCTCAGTTAAAGCGACTCATTCAAGCAGCAGTAAATGGTTTAAGATTAATGCACGGTCACAGGTTGTTTACCAGACCCATCAGGTCAGTGGCGGCTGGTGGACACTTCTCCAGGTGGGGCTACAACTCCAAAATAGGCATATCTCAGAAAGCAATCATGTAGTAAGTTGTATCACACCAGTGTATTTATTAAACAAATGACAATAATAAAACAGCATTACAATGTCATGTAGTGTTTTATTTTTAGTACATAAATTTTGCTCTTCTGTTACTGAGAAKCAAATTTCTTCATGACTCTGGTTAAATTCAGGGATTCACCAGACTCTTATAGAGCATGGTCAGTGCAGTGATGTGATGTTGTACCTGAGGAAAGTCTGGATTGTCTTCAGTGTTCAGCTC
>NW_013954099.1:9730-11205 GCF_001266775.1 Austrofundulus limnaeus
GAAAGAAAGAAAGAAAGAAAGAAAGAAAGAAAGAAAGAAAGAAAGAAAGAAAGAAAGAAAGAAAGAAAAGGAAAAAAATAGTATAGGTCTTCTGGACGGGTTCATCTCTCCTCCAACAGACTTCTTCAGTCTGAGAGTTTCAGGCTAAATTCAGGTTTTTTATCAGAGATGAGGATGTTCTCAGGTTAGGGTTACTCAGAGGAGTAAAAGAAGACATTTTTGTGAAGAAAGACCGTCCATCATTAAACAGAGGTGGAGGCCTCCGCTTTCAGTTGTCCCCCTCCTACAGCGCTGCTATCGCCAGTATCCCTCCACCCCATAGGTGTTAATTAGGTGTCAACGATAGCCATGTGATGTGAGTATCAGTCACATGGAGGCAGGGCTTAAAAGCCTGAATTTAGCCTGAAACTCTCAGACTGAAGAAGTCTGTTGGAGGAGAGACGAAACGTTTCATTAAAGAAAAAAAAAATAAATAAATAAATAAATAATTAAATAAATAAGGGTTGTGTTTGTCCTGACTCAGTGCTGTCTCCTGTCTCTGTCTCCAGGACCCAGCTGGGATCTTTGAACTGGTGGAGGTGGTGGGTAATGGAACCTACGGTCAGGTGTACAAGGTGAGTGGACCTGTGTGCAGACTAGCGCTGTGACAAATGATTGTTTTTATAATTTATTAACCACAGATTAGTTTTTTGATTAGTTGACTAATCGTAGTGCTGGGTGGTATACCGTTTTGTACCAAAAACTGGTTTTTATTTTTGTTATGATGTGACTTCTCTGAATACAGGTGTAAATAACCTGAACACGTACGGAACGTTTAGTCGCGGCCGACAGTGAACTGTTTCCCTGGGGACACGTTTCCTCGTAGCACCGCTAAGTGTGTTAGCATGCTAACGTTATTGTTGGAACAACTGTTGGTGGGTGGTGTGTTTCAGCTGCTTATATGATCTGACGTTTAAAAAAACATCCCGTTTTCACCATCGCTGAATAGTAAACACCTCTTCTGTGACATGCACGGTTAGATTTAACGTGTTACGTTATAATGGAGACGTTACTGCACGGAGACTTTAACGTGCTTCTATTGTGAAAAGACTGTGAGGAAGTAGTTTTGTAGCGTAGTTGAGTTGACTGGTGTGTAAGGTGAGTCGTCCTTTAAGTTTTATTAACACCTAATGATAGACCAGATAGTGATCTCTTCTCAACCCTTCATGATCGGACCTAAATGTATGATTACTGTCTAACCTAACCACACGTTGAGCTCTGTTGTCAGGTAGCCATGATACCACAGCCTGTCTGTACAGTGTCTAATACCACTACTGTGCATGTGTGTCAACGACAGAAAGGCAGACGTGGCAGTGGAAGGTGTCAAAGATGTTTGGAGAAAAAAACAAAGTAAAGAACAACAACAAAAAGAAAACGATTAATCGATTATTAAATTAGTCATCGATTATTTTATTAATCGATTAGTCATCGATTAT
>NW_013954099.1:13097-14664 GCF_001266775.1 Austrofundulus limnaeus
CATTTAATCCATTTAATCTATTTAATCCATTTAATCCATTTAATCTATTTAATCCATTTAATCCATTTAATCTATTTAATCCATTTAATCCATTTAAAGTGAATTCAGTCCTGTTGTCATACAGTGGAGTCACATAAAGTACAGAAGCAGGTTTAAATGAGTAAAGGTTCACTAAAGAAGCAGTAGACTGTGTTAGTGTGTGAGCAGCTTGTTGGCACCAGTGGAACCAGTCCTCTCTAACAGGAGGAACCAAACAGAACCAGGATGAGGGGTCCTCTGTGTAAACTGGTTTTGGATGCCCACATGATAAAAGTTATAGGAGCGATAAACACATGGATCAGTTTCTCTGCAGTATTCTTGGACACAACGTTTCTTAAAAGTGATCCTACAGTACATACAGCAGGTGGAAGAGAGCGGTGACATTTTTAATGAGGAGGTTTAAGAAGAAGTCCCAGTTAAAGTCCCACCAGTTCCACCATGGTCCTTCAGATGGAAACACTACAGGCCATGTTAAGTCATCCTGAGGCAGTGAAAGCTGCAAACTTCTCAACATAAAACATGGCCTCCATCTTTCCTGACCTTAAAAGCAGAAAAGTTAAACATATAAACTTTTCAGAAGCTGTAAGTGTGTGAGGTGTTGGTAAAGTTAGTTTTTGTCAGGCCTGTTGGGACCACGGTGTAGATTATGGTGACAGCTTGGTTCGTGGAGGGTTTCTGGTCACTGCTGGAAGATGTGCCAGACTGTGGTGGGCAGGTGCCACTTCATTTCCTGAGAAGGAAATGTTGCAAGAGACGTGCAGGACAGTGAGACACATCATTTCAGGCTGGTAAATGACTCATTTCAACACACCAGTCATGTCTTTTTCCCTGAACAAGAAAAAAAAGATGAATATTCAGTGTTTTCATTCAGACTGACTGTAGCAGTGCTTCTAATGCACAGAGACATTATTTACAAGTTATCATTCAGCATGTTCTCCTTCCTTTAGTCTGATGGAAGGTAGCTGCTGCAAGATCAATGTACTTCTTAAAAAACAGTCCTGGGACCAAAAACATGCACCCAGGAGCATATTTACTGTAAGTAAATGTATTTTAATGTATATTAATGACAAGTTTTATACTTCAGTCTTTTTGTGATGTCACAAGCTGTACGACAACCCACCAGAACCTGCATTCAGCCCCTTACCTAACAACCCCCGGGTGAGACTCCACCTCCTCAGTATAAACAGACGTCACCGTGTTGTTGTGTAATGTGTAGCTGATTTCACAACAAGCCTCCAACAGGGCAATGGGTAGAGTGTTGGACCAGAGAGAGACCAGGGTTTGAGACCAGCACGGATACAATTTAATTATTTATTTATTTTCGTTCGTAATGAACACGTTTTCTCATGTAGCTCTATAGTTTATCTTATTAAAGCCTTGTTAAAGCCTRTTTGTTCTAGTTTCTGAGGTATTTTGACCACTGCTGCTCCCTGCTCTGTTAACAGAGAGCAGAGAAGAGGAGGGGGAGAAAAAAAAGAAGCTGGGACCACGACTCTGCCTCTGGGTCTGACTCAGGGTCTCATATGGT
>NW_013954099.1:15664-17403 GCF_001266775.1 Austrofundulus limnaeus
GATGATGAGCGCTAGTGTCGTGGTAGCAACATGCTATGTGTTTACATCCATCGCTGCCATGTTTGTAATGACTTATCATGAGAACAAACGTATTCACGTGACTTTAATAACATTTCTTACTTAATGGAAACACTGCAGCTGTGAAACTGTTTTTTCAACATTAACAGAATATCRACAAAGTTTTGTGCACATTTGCAATGGAAACACAGTTAGTGTGTCGTTGCTGCTGAGTCATGTTAAACTTCTTCAAACATCCTCAGGGTTATGGAACAAAAAGTCAAAAACATTTCACCGGCTCTGAGCCGGAGGAGACACGGGTCGATCCTCGGTCCAAATGAAGCTCGTCACTGGTACCAACTGTAGTCCTGTAACCATCAGACAACATCTGTGAGAGAAAGGCTTTAAGAACAAACATCTGCAGTTGGATGACCTCCATGAAGCCATCATGGAGCAACACTCCTGGAATCACCAGCATCCAGCATGTCCAAACAAAAACTTTGAAATGATTAACAAGAATGGCTCAGCTACTCATTAATGTCATTTTATTCAAACTTTATTTCTATTTCAAGGAGTTTTGGATTTTTTGAGAWATGGTTTTAAAYGTTTGRTSAGCTGATGAACAGCCTATTTCAGTTTAACACTTGTTTGTAATAAAATGCTTAAAGCTGGGTCACACAGCAAGACTTTAAAAGTGTCAGCAAATTATCAGAGAGCCCACACATGGGGATAAAAAGTCATGGATGTACCAGGTTTGGTCTTAMAGTGTGTGGTGTACTGTCACACAACAAGAGACAACACAACACACACACAGATTCATGAACATTCAGATGTCAGGCAGGAGATCACACAAGAACTCAGATGTCATTAAAAATCTCCTGACCTCCAGAGAGATGTGAGTTCTGAGGAAATAACAWTAGAGATGATGAAGAAACTGATTGTTTGTGGATTATTTTTACCAGTCTGAGCTGATCTTAACCAACCACACACAGCTGGAATATCTGCTCAGATTATCTTTAGAGCCATCATGATAATCTGAGTGTCTGATTGTCAGAAGGACARAGTTCAGCACATTTATCCTGCGGTGTGAACCCAGCATTACTCTGACAACTTTTSTCTCACTCCCATTACTTCATCTTGCATTTCAAAGCTCTAGAACCTTCTTGAGATCCAACAGTGCAAAATGTGATTGTTGACATTTTTCAATCTTAAAATTTTGATCAGGACTGTATTAGTCAGAACTCTCTGCACTGTAGTCCACTTCCTGCTTCTCTGGTCCGCTTGGCATTCACACATGCAACCGAACCACACCAGAGTTGACTTTAACCAAACTCAGACCTAGGTTTAAAGGCTGACCAGAGGTCACTTTTGGTCCACATCAGAGCTTGATGATGCTTTCACACTTCCCCAAATGAACCAGACTTCCTAAACAAACCAGAGTTTGGTTAAATCAGACTAAACAGGGTTGGTGTGAATGTAAAGAGACTTTTTACAAAAAGAGACRGGTGCTAAATGCCTTCCTTCAAAAACTTCATGTGTTAATTATAAGTAATTACACAACCCTGTATTTCACTGCTGTAAGGTTGAAGGGTTGTTGGGACAGAGAAGAGCTGATTTGTAAAGTGAGGGACTTCTGAAATGTTGAAAAGTTCTTACCATTGTAGGGCTTTTGGGTATATTCTAAAATGGATAATTTGTGAATTATTTAAATACACAAATTATATTACCTCGAGGCACCACGC
>NW_013954099.1:18403-21605 GCF_001266775.1 Austrofundulus limnaeus
GAATACGACCTCAATTTCCTATTTTGGTTTCATATAATTAATTTTACAGAAAAATTCCTCATTAAATAAAAGAGGTCGATCACTTCCGTAAAGGAGTCTATAACCATTTTCCCATTTTAACAAAATCTTTTCTGTTTCAAAACAAGAATCTCCATTATCTGAGGTCATCTCCATTGGAATTAATTAACTTTTCTGAGGTCCTAGTTTATTAATTACTTTCCAGAATAGTTTAGATTTTGACTGCAAACTCTCTAACATGTTGAACCAGGTAAAACTGACAGAGTTTGCAATCACAAGTGAACAAACAAACAAAACAAACAAACAAATAAAATAAACCCTGAGAGGTGAGTTTGAGGTTTGGGGTGAGGTGAGTTTTGCTTTTAGCTGAGGATTTAACTAAGGGGGTCCTAGTTAAATTAGGGAGAAAAATCGTTTAGTTTACCAAATCTCATACAAAGATAAGAATCACATTAGTCTGAGCACCTGTTTGTCACCAGGACAAATGTTCACTTTTACCCTTTTGCTCCGCCGTGTGGGTACCAGGATGGGAAGTCAGTGATTGAAGGTCATCTCTGGGGTCGTCTCCCAGGTAGACTCTCCATGCAACCTGGATATCAGGTGGTCTGCCTGTAAAACTTGACTGGTCCCATGGTCAAAGAAGGGGGTCACTCCCTGGTAACTCGTGGTCCGGTCCTCCCAGGTGGCTGCAAGACTTCTTAATTTGATTTCAACTTTGTAGAGAAAACGACTCATGAATTACAATTAGCTTATTTAACTTCTATAAAATCAAACTCAGATGTTGAGTCGATATTAAACGTTGGCTGTTCGTTCAACCCAGTGGGAGATGCAGAAGGACCACCATCCTGCCCAGCCCATGRGGAGGGGCTGGCAGGCAGGGTCTCTGCTGAGCTTCTGGAAAACTGTTTCTGACTTCTGATGTTGAAAAACTCTTTTTCTCTGTCTTCTTCCTTCTGAAGTTTCTAAGGATTAAATCATGGAATAAAACACACACCTTCTTCAGGAAAACATTTCATCAAAACAATTAGCACCACACACTGCTATTGAATAGTTAACTAAGCAAAACTTAGGTCTTTTATGGTTTTTTTTTGTTCTGTAAGAAAAATGGATTAGATGACATTCTTTGCAATAAGACAGAAAACATTAGATACACAGATTCCTTTTATCGTTTCTCCTTTTTTTCACTTTTAATGAAGAATGTAGGTCCTTTGTTCACAGTCACTGAAGAGTCTGGTTAAAGGCATTTATGATCCCTTTGAAGAGGAACCAACAGTCTTGTGCTTATGGGGATGGAAGCAACAGAACTTGTGGGGTTCGGAACAGGAATGTGGYAATTCTTATTAACAGTAAGGCGTCAGGAAGTCTGGTGGGGGTTTGTGTAAGAGATGTTAATTCAAGCCACAAAGGAAGCTCCATGCAGAAGTCTTTAGAAATCGTCTGAAGTTAAAGTGGGGGTTTTCTTCCTCTTTGAGCCGATGTCATAGGAACAAGTGAAATCTAATCAGAAATGATGATTTATATGCAGGAAAATGCTACACCATGACTCATTTCAATAAGATGATGTCAGCAGATGTGGTTAATTTTCTGTTTTGTTTTTAATATTTGACCAGTCTGTGACGTCTCTCCACCCGTGTAGTTTTTGATGTAGAAGACAGCAGTGAGTTGGTTGCAGGAAGGTTTTGTAGACAACAAGTGAAACTTGAAATGTTAGGTTGGTAAAATCCTTCTACTGTAGAAAAACTATTTATTTTCACAGACAAGTCCTTGTTTTTGTAACGGTCAGAGTTACTGGTTATCATCCTCAGGGAGGAGAATTGTGTTTTTGTAATTATTTCACTCAAGTCAGARTAATGTTTTAGATTTTTATAAATGTCAGCAGTAATAATAATATTTGAAGGCATCTCTGAATCATTTCAGTTTTCCTCCGGTCTTTTTGTGTGGTGTTCRTCTGCTTTCTTCTCATTGGAGATCTTTCTGTCTTGATAGATTTACGACAGAACCATTTGTCATCAGTCCTGATCCCTCCATGTATCAAGTACACATGTGCTTCAAAATATCTGTGTCTTTGAATTTAAAGAAAGGGCAATCAAGTATTCAAGAGCAGAGGTTCTCAAACTGGGGTCCCAGGACCCCCCAAGGGTCTGCGAGAGGTATCTTGGGGGGCCTCAAAAATTTTTACCAAAATGTTAATTTGGTTTTTATTTTTAAAAATGCATGGAGATGACAATAMATTATCTTTTAAAACAGACTTTGGTTAATGAGGGGGTCCCTGGAATTTGTTTTGCCCTTGCAAGGGGTCCCCAGACCAAAATGACTTGAGAACCCCTGTTCTAGAACCCTCAGCTCACATGACTCATCCCTCTGTGTCGTTAGCACAAGCAAACATTTAGTTTGTGATGAAGTCAGGCCTTAGTTTTGGTTTAGATCTCCAGTGGTGGATCAAAGAGTCCTGAGAAGCAGTAAAGTCTTCAGGGGCCTCAGGCAGAAAGGACTGTGCAGCTTTCACACTAAAAGCTGACAGACGGACAAATTTATAAAAGTGCACCGCACCAAAATATTCAGATGTATAAAACCGTGCACATGCAGGTTCCTGCTCACCTTTCCTTTATACATCCTAATGAAGGTGGAGCTGAGACACCTGAGACTCCTCCCCCTGACACGCCTCCATTTAAACCTGTAAAACATGTAAATGTGTCCAGAGTGTGAGATTCTCCTCAGAYTGTCTCTCTGTGGGATCAGACATGAGTTTACATGCAGGAAAATTATACATTAAATGGAGAATGAGTTAGAAAACTGTCTGAATAAGTAGTGCAGTGTAAAAATGAGTTTGCCACACTCAAAGGTGTGTGGGTGTTGGTGTGCGCGCGCGTGTGCTGCTGTCTTCAGCAGCGCATAACATTTCCACCTTTACACGTCTTTAATAAATGACTGTAAACACAGAGGAACTGATGAGTTTGGTAGAACATAGAAAAATATTTATTAAATAGTTGAAGTGAAGGAACGAGTCGCGGTGCCGCAAGTTTCTGCCTCGGTGTCATTTATATTTTAGAATCATTAAGTCTTTCATTCAGATCTGCTGCATGGCTCGACTCAGAACTACAGTAAAATACCTGATTGTAATTTGTTAGGTGTGACAAAAACTAACTAACTAGCTAACTAAACAAACAAACAAACAAACAAACAA
>NW_013954099.1:23290-23504 GCF_001266775.1 Austrofundulus limnaeus
TTGAAAGGTCAGTGTAACGTATGTTTGCTGACCAGTTTAACACTGTGTGAAAGGTCAGTGTAACGTATGTTTGCTGACCAGTTTAACTGTGTGAAAGGTCAGTGTAACGTATGTTTGCTGACCAGTTTAACAGTGTGTGAAAGGTCAGTGTAACGTATGTTTGCTGACCAGTTTAACTGTGTGAAAGGTCAGTGTAACGTATGTTTGCTGACCA
>NW_013954099.1:24504-24900 GCF_001266775.1 Austrofundulus limnaeus
CAGTTTAACAGTGTGTGAAAGGTCAGTGTAACGTATGTTTGCTGACCAGTTTAACACTGTGTGAAAGGTCAGTGTAACGTATGTTTGCTGACCAGTTTAACACTGTGTGAAAGGTCAGTGTAACGTATGTTTGCTGACCAGTTTAACAGTGTGAAAGGTCAGTGTAACGTATGTTTGCTGACCAGTTTAACACTCTGTGAAAGGTCAGTGTAACGTATGTTTGCTGACCAGTTTAACAGTGTGAAAGGTCAGTGTAACGTATGTTTGCTGACCAGTTTAACAGTGTGAAAGGTCAGTGTAACGTATGTTTGCTGACCAGTTTAACAGTGTGAAAGGTCAGTGTAACGTATGTTTGCTGACCAGTTTAACAGTGTGAAAGGTCAGTGTAACGTATGT
>NW_013954099.1:27402-31323 GCF_001266775.1 Austrofundulus limnaeus
AATTTACGCAGCTCATTTACACACTTTTCCTGAAGATAGAAGAGTTTGTTGAATCTGACGTGACATGTTCGTACGAACCCTTTGTACGAACAAAAGTAGGAGAAATTTAGGAGAAGAATATGTACTTACATGAGGCCCAATCTATATTAATTGTAACTGTTGTCAACAGTTTTGATGCAGTTAGCTTTTAGCAGCTGAACTGCTAAATTTTCCTTTTTATCTACAGTTTTGTTATATTTAGCATTCGGCTATGGTTTTAGTCATTTTAGCTTACAGTTTTTAAAGAAAACAAATCTGGACTCAAATRAAATAGCAAGTTTTAGGCCCATTTCTAAACTCCTTTTTTATCTAAGCTTCTAGAAAACCTAGTTTTTATTGAGCTTGAAGAGTTTTTAAAGGATAATAACATAAGTGAGCAGTTTCAGTCTGGGTTTAAAGCTCCTCATAGCACTGAGACAACTTTGCTTTGAATGAATAATGATCTCCTTTAAACAGTCGATTCAGGCAACGTTGCAGTTTTATTACTTCTAGATGTGAGCTCTGCAGTTGACCCTGTACATCTTCAGATGCTCTTAYATAGATTAAAACGTTGTGTTGGCCTGACAGACCCAGTGTTTGAATGGTTTAAATCTTATTTAGAAAACAGAACCTTCTCCGTTCATCTTGACCAATGCTGTTCTGGGGCTAAAGCTTTAAAGCACGGCGTTCCCCAAGGCTGTGTTGTTAAATCAGGTTTTATCACTTGAGGATTTTAGCGAAAGTTAAATCTTATTTCTGTTTTAAGGACTTTGAAGGACTTGTTCATGCCTTCGTTACATCTCATTTGGATTACTGTAATTCATTATATAAATGGATAAATCACAGATGCAGTGACTTCAGATGATCCAGAATGCAGCAGCACTGCTCCTTTCAGGAACCAGGAAGCATGATCTGGGCCTATTCTGGCATCTTTACATTGGCTGCCTGTTCTTTATCAGAAACAGTTTAAGATACTTTTATTAACTTGTAAAGCTTTAAATGGGCTAGCCCCCCCATCTTCAGGATCTTTTATAATTTCAGTCCGTGCCCAGAACCCTACGATCAAATAACCAGTTATTACTGACAGCTCCTCAGACTCGAGAGGAAAGGAGATCGGGTTTTTTCYGTTGCTGCTCCTGTTTTATGGAACTGTAAGAAAATATTAATGTTCGTTAACTGAAGTCGAGATGAAAACAAATTAATGTTAAATAAATTGAAGAGTGAAGAGTTTAGGCCATACAACCTCAGATCTGGTTRAGTGAAGCTTTATTGCTCACGGCAGGAGAACCAAAGCAATGCAGGCTACATACTGGACTTCCTGTCCTTGTATACAGAGGCTTCAGTGCCTGGAGCGCCCCCTGCAGGCCTACGGCTGCATCACAGGCCACTCTGAACAAACAATGCCTTCCCTAATGAATTAATAACAGTTTTTCAATGTGTTGATGATGTTTCAGGCATGTACCTAAACTATTTTAAYCAGGAGTTAACATTAGTTAAACAGTGGATTATAAAAGTTAATACTTAAAAGGAAAACTAAGAAAAAGTGTAGTGCTTTTAGCATCAGTATCTAACCTAATAAATTTCTTCAGAACATCTTACCTGTCCAGATTAGATCTGCCCACAGCCTGGATTATTTTAAATCRYTTCTTAAAACTCTTTTTTATTCTTTGGCTTTTAATTGAAGTAGTGTTTGATACTCTGTTTTTATTATTGTTGTTGTCTCTGTGCAGCACTTTGGTGCAGTTTTATACTTGCTTTTAATGTGATGTATAAATAAATTTGACATGACATGACATTTTTGTAATTTAACAAATCTTTAACAATGTTCTTCAAAGTCTTTCAGCTCTCAGCATTCATGCTGCATTTTGTGGAAATAATGTCTGTCTTGGAAAAGTCCTATATCATAAGAGAGTAGTGAACTGTTTACTGTGTGTCAGTGCTTCATATCATTCATACGTAGCGTAGCTGAAAGCAGAACACTTAAAGTTTGCTTTAATGGCAGCAGGCAGACACCACTGAGCCTGACAGGACAGGAAGGACATTTCCTTATTTATCACAGTGTGTCCAGAGGCTGCTGCAGGACCCCTTGCTCTGTAAATATGGAGACAGTGTCCTCTGCTCAGGGACAGAAACAAGGCCCCGGTGGCGTGGGTTCAGCAGGCTGCAGTGTAGTTAATCTCAGGTTTGTAACAAAAGAGTGATGAATAGGAGAATTTCTGTGGGTGCTTGTTCAGCATCAAGTTCAATGAGTTACTTTAAAACATATCAGCTCATCTGTAGCCGTTCCTTGGAGGCTGTTCAATGGATATTCATTTAGGATTGACCTCAACCTAAGGTTTGTTTCAAACATACCTAACCATCTGCTGACCAACATGAATGCATTATAGATTCTGCTGCATGTTTTAATGAGATCTCCCCTGGTCTATTATAAAATGTTTTCTATTAGTTTCATCAAACTGGGGTCAAAACAAGTCAAATATCTATTTAATATAAAGTTTAAAATAGGGCTGAATAAATCATTAAAGGATGCAGTAAAGAACAAAGTACCAAGCTCACTTACAGAGCATGCAGTAACACCATTAGGACTGTTTATTCCTCCATGATGGATGGTGTTTTACTGTGTGTAGCATATAGCTACTTTATCTGCATTTTACAAGGTACTCTTAGGCAAAGGCAGAGGTAAGACCATACCATTGGAATAGAGACTGAGTTCCAGTATTTGAGCTGCTGATGCTTTGTGGCTCACATTAAACCTGTAACACAATCAATCCATGTAACCTGATACAGGAACCAGGGGTGTCCCGGTCAGATACTCACTATTGGTGATAATATGGCCATTTTTTGAAAATTGTATAGAATGGGATTTAGTCATGGGATCGGGCCGATCCAGTTTTCAGCATCATCATGCTTTACAACTGCTGTTAAGAAGTCAAGACGCACACAAGTACACAACCATGTCCACAGTGTGGGAACACATTTCAATGGAGAACAATGATGCTGAAACTGTAAACTGGATGTTTCTGGTGGTGGGAACAGCAGGACTCACTTTAATACTACCAACCTTGTCACTTGGAAAGAAATAAAGAAATAAAGCTATCGGCTCGGTATCGAAAAGACTAATCATTACAGGAGCCAAAACATCTGGATCAGGACATCCCTAACAAGAGCATTGTCCATTGTCTTAGAGAAGGACACCAGCAGGCCTGCTTCTCTAGATAAGCAATAAATCAAGTTATCACACTATAAATTAGCATGAGCTCTGTAATTTTCATTTGCCTGCTTCTGTTTTCTACTTCTTGGTGTAGAGAGGAGTGAACTCTGGCATCAGGTATTTTCCAGACTCATGGTCTCTAACCTCATCAGAGCCCTGCGAACAGGCATTCATTGAGAGGCGTCTTCGGTTTTCCATTGCCTTCTTTCAGCTGATGATGCCTCAGGATGCCAGCCGAAAGTGTTTTTTTCTTTACCTTTACTCTAAATGTTTTTAACTTCTGTAAACTTTGTAAGGAGCTTGACCACAGGGATTTAATGAAGCCAGAGGACGACACTTACAGAATAAATTGTGCCGGCATGGATGGATGGATGGATGATGGATGGATGGATGGATGATGGATGGATGGATGGTGGATGGATGGATGGATGGATAGATGGATGGATGGATAGATGGATGGATGGATAGATGGATGAATGGATGGATGGATGGATGATGGATGGATGGATGGATGATGGATGGTGGATGGATGGATGGATGGATGGATAGATGGATGAATGGATGGATGGATGGATGATGGATGGATGGATAGATGGATGGATGGATGGTGGATGGATAGATGGATGGATGGATGGATGGATGGTGGATGGATGGATGGCTGGATGGATGGATGGATGGTGGATGGATAGATG
>NW_013954099.1:31778-32927 GCF_001266775.1 Austrofundulus limnaeus
GGATGGATGGATGGATGGATGGATGGATGGATGGATGGATGGATGGATGGATGGTGGATGGATGGATGGCTGGATGGATGGATGGATGGTGGATGGATGGTGGATGGATGGATGGTGGATGGATGGTGGATGGATGGATGGATGCAGGTCAGCAGCTTGTTAAACTGACCGCGATATTAAACTGGGCTCAGGACAAAATAATAGTTTGTCAGCTCATAGCTCGTGGAGTGAAACTAACCAAACAGACCGCCTCTAAATTATCTGCTGAATTAATTATCTGGTGATCACAACATTTGCTTTCTTTTAGTAAATAAACAAAGCCATTTTCTTTATTTTATCTTTATTTCATCCACCATTAAAGACAGACTGTGAAAACAAGATGCTCCTCCCATTCAGACGTGCCTTTAGTCTCTGTCCTGGTCTGAACGGAGCGCGTCCAACTTGAGGCGTTGGCGCTTTTTTGCTGCTCAAAACGCATTTGGTGTTTGGTGTGGCATTACAGCTTCAGTAGTTGTGTTTTGTTTCACAAACTCAGCTCCTGGTCCATCTGTAACTTTACATACATTTTGTACACTTCTATAAATTTTGTAAAAGGCACGAGGGTGACCTCAGTTAGTTCATGAAGCCAGAGAAAAATGTATAAAGAGCAAATTGTGCTGGCTTGGAAAGAAGAGGTGGGAAGAGATGTGGCAGCTAAATCTGTGAATGGTTAGTTCTTTTCTTCRTCTCAAAATAAAATCGTAAAAGAAAACCAATATGTTTTTTGTTTTTTCTGTTTTGAAAACCTAGATGTAAAAATGTAAACTCAAACTAATCTACAGTGTTTGAATTTTGCTTTGCTAAGCTAAATCCAAAATAAAATATATGGTTGCTCTTTTAATATGTAACGATACTGAAAATGACGGAAGTCGTCAAAGAATAATAATTTAAAATATCTGGAAGAAGACTGCTTAAAAACAAACCATTCCTAAAGATGAATGACAGTGACTACACTCAAATATTATTCTGCATAACTTATAACATTAAAGCAATTTATAATATTGTATTGTACTTGTTTTCACAAATTCTGGTCCAGATCGGTGTAATTTTGTTTTGTAAGTAAAGTTTATAAACTTCTGAAAATGACGGAAGTCGTCAAAGAATAATAAT
>NW_013954099.1:33005-35458 GCF_001266775.1 Austrofundulus limnaeus
ATAATATAAATAAATTTATAAATTCACAAGGTGCTGTACAATCAGTTAAGAACACCCATTCAAGAAGACACACATGACAAACATGGGGGAACAGGTGTACAGGTCAAGAACCTCCGTCGGCGTATACATCTAGGAAAAATTTAGTCCAACAGCTCAAGGCCATGTAGGAGAGCCGAATCTATAGTCAAGTCAAGTCATCTTTATTTATGTAGCACATTTAAAAACAACTGCCGTTGGACAAAGTGCTTCACATATTGCAAACTAAAAACAAAGCATTACTAAAAGAACACAAATGATAAAACCATAAAAACAGACCAAATAAATAGGAAAACAACTCTCAAACTACATTAAAAGCTTTTGAAAACAGGTGTGTTTTAAGAAGAGATTTAAAAACTCCAAGAGTTGAGGCCTGTCTGATGTGAAGAGACAGCTGGTTCTACAGTTTAGGAGCTACAACCGAAAAGGCTCGGTCACCTCTGTGGACCAGTCTGGACCGTGGAACAGCCAAGAGCAAATGATCACTATCTGGAGGCACATAGGGCTGCAGGATGTCAGACAGGTATTCAGGAGCCAGACCATTCAGAGCCTTATATTAACTGTAATCAGTTGTTTTGGGAACAAAAAAGTCAGGCAGACAATAACAATTTTCCATCTGCCTTAATGTCTGCTGGTACATCCCAATGTAGTGAATCCAATCAGACAAATAGTGTGGACAAATTCTGCCGAGCCGTACTATCAGCTTTCTCCAAGATCAATTCCATCTGTCCAGCAAATTCCAGGAACCACAGCTGGCCCACGACCCTCAGCAGAACCGCTTGCAGACCGAGTCCAGCTCGCTCAAGGCAGAAGTCTGAGTGCTGATAGAACGGCAATCCTTCATATCAGTCAGGCAGCCAGGAAATGAACAGCCACCGACACTGTTTTGTAGACCACCAGGAGACCACCAAGCCAATCTGTAGAATCCAGTGATCGGAATCCAAATATAAATGCAGAACAGAGAAGAACATAGGTCCCACCTTTGACATGTCCTCCCATGAAAAAATAAACTTTGTTCCAAACATTTATTAAAAGACCAGCTAACCAAATCCATAAAAATAACCATAATTTCTGGTTTTGGATGAAAACGTGGAGAAGTCTCCAAGCAGCAAAGAAGGGAAGATAAGGAAGGGCAGGAGAGAGGGAAAAAGTGTCTTACTCCTCCGAGAGCGGAACAAAAAAATAGGGGGTAGGAGGTAATTAAATTAGTTTCAAATTGTCTCCAAACAATATTATTGTTTAYCGCAATAATTTCTGAGACAATTTTCATCCAGCAARATTAGTTATCATGACCGACCTGTATGCCAAGACATGGCCCTTTAGAGTGGAGGTAGTCTGGGACATGCAGAATGTCTGGTTGGATTAGAGCCAGTGAAGTGACTCACATTAACCTGTTGTATAAAAGAAAAACCTTACCCAGATGACAGGAAGTCAACTTTTGATGAGGAACATGTTCCAGTGTGCACCAGAACCTCACAACATGACAGAAAGCTAACAAAGTTAGCTGCATGAGAGGGACGTCTTGGCTTCTGCCCTCCACCTGTTCCCTCAGCACAAGATGGAGATCTGGAGTGTTTTCTCTGATAAATACTCTAACTGTGATTGTAAAGGACAACAACATGTGCTGTGGAGTTTAAACCTTGGAAACATACACAGATGTTTTTACTGACATGATTAAACACATTATCATCCTCAGTGGTTTTAAATGATATAAATAAGTGTCCTGTTATATAAAAACCAGGGTAAAGAGTACTGTGTAGTGTTTCTGTACTGGAATATTGGCCAGATGATGGACTGTTGCTGGACAAGTTGAACTGTCTGATCTGTTTCATGGCCAGAGTCTGGTCATACATCACAGATTAAAGCCTTATAAACCAGGTGCTCCAGCATCTTGTCAGTGTTTGACTTTTAACAAGGGTTTCAATTTGTCCCTTTTCACCTGACTGCCCCGTACGGCTCTGACCAGTTCACTCCTTCACTCCTTCACTCCTTCACTCCTTCACTCCCTCACTCCTTCACTCCTTCACTCCTTCACTCCTTCACTCCCTCACTCCTTCACTCCCTCACTCCTTCACTCCTTCACTCCTTCACTCCCTCACTCCTTCACTCCCTCACTCCTTCACTCCTTCACTCTCTCACTCCCTCACTCCTTCACTCCTTCACTCCTTCACTCCCTCACTCCTTCACTCCTTCACTCCTTCACTCCCTCACTCCTTCACTCCTTCACTCCCTCACTCCCTCACTCCTTCACTCCTTCACTCCTTCACTCTCTCATCCTGCAGCATGTCTTCTTCTTTCTGACTCTGCTGTTCTGGGAAAATGAAATTAGACCAAGTGTTGAGAATGATCTCACAAGCCAAGTGTTCTCTAAGAGTGTGTGTGTGTGTGTGTGTGTGTGTGTGTGTGTGTGTGTGTGT